>NC_134085.1:23611478-23914508 GCF_000715075.1 Nicotiana tabacum
AAATCTTTCTAAAAATGCTTCCCACGGAGTATTCGAACGGGCAAAAATCGCTCGTATCCGCTCACTTTATCTTTGCACGAAAACTCTTCGAGTTTCCGCACAAAGAGGGGCAGCTGTGAGCACGTGATTTTTGCATTACGAAAAATTGCTCCAAAATAAATCAAAATAAATTTCTTTTACTGTGTAATTTGTGAATTTGCGTGGTGTTAAATATTTGTATTATGTCCGTAAATGTTTATATTTGTCATAATAAAATAAAAATAAAATAAAATACATATTGCATGCATATAGGATTTAATTATGCATTTAAGAGATAATTTAAATAAAATCATAAAAATATGCATTTTGTTCTATTTTTAATGTTCCACTGTGTGATTAATGTTGTCTATGTGTTAATAGTTGTTAAAAAGGTAATTAATATCTTTGTAATGGTAATTTTGTTTTTATAATTTTTAATTAAGATTTTTGTTAATTAATAATGAAATTAGAAAATAATGAAAAAAATAAAAAAAAATAGCACAAGTTATACAAAATTGGACCTGGATTAAAATCCAGGCCCAAAACGTTAAATCCCCCCCACAGCCCAATCCAAACAGCCAGCCAAGTCTGACCCAGCCCCAAGCTGATACCAAACGACGTCGTTTGGTCATCTCTAATCAAGGGCCGTTGGATTAAATACAACCAACGGCCAAGATCTCATCACCCGAACCCAAGACCCTTACCCGATCCATTGACCCGGTTCAACCCGTCCCCCAACTTAAACCAAACGACATCGTTTGGTTAAGTGAATAGATCCTAGCCCTCCATTCTAATTGATCCAACGGACGATACCAATCCACCCTACCCCTATATAAATCCCAAACCTTACCCAGCCCCTAACTGAACACCCCCCCTCTCCGCTCCTGTTCATCATCGTTCCAAACAGACCCCTAACCCTAGCCGCCCCTATTCCCCTTCGCCTGAAACCCGGCGGCATCAACGCCGCCGGTCACCAACTTAACACCCTAGGACCTCCTGAACCTCCCCTACACGAATCCAACCTTAGTTTCCTTCGAATCAGGCCACAACTCTTCGAATCTTAAATCGAAGGTTGGCCTGAAAACTTGATCTAAACCAATCAGCCCCAAATTAACACCATGGCTTCCCCTAGTCATCCTAAGTATGGATCTGTTGGTTGTTAGGTTCGAATCCGTTCGGAACTTCTCGAATCTTCTTTTGAAGATTCGGACCAAACAAAAATTTACCCAGATTTGTTTCAAACTCACACCAGTTACCCTCCTGGCCTCCCTCGTGCCTAGAATATCTTTGGTTCTTCTCGAATCTGACCAGAAATGGTTAAATCCCAAATCTAGTTTTTAAGAACCCTAAAAAATACCAAACTTCCGGATTCGGTTCAGATATGATGAAGATTGAGGTTTAATCGACCTTAGTCGAAGTATTTTCAGTGGAAAATACTTCGACTAAGGTCAGTTTGATTTCAAACAAAAAAAAATCCGAAATCCAAGTTGAGTTCGAGTCAGAATATAATTAAAATTCAGAGGTATTTTTCTATTTATTTTTATGTATTCTACGTGTATTGTTGTCCGTATTAATAGCTTGTTAATTTTTCATATTTGTTTTGATCAATTCTGTCATTTCTGTTTATTTAATCCGAATGTGAATTGTTTCTGTTGGTTGTGGTTATTTACAATGTGTGTAATCGACTCGATTAAGTTCGTCGATTAGTTATATTACGAATTTTTTTCATTTCTGAAAATGTTGACTAAAACAATCTGCTTCTATTATTTTAGACTAATTATTGACAAATGTTGTAAATAGTCAATTGATTAATGCTCGTCAATTAAATCATGATTGTCTGTGAATCAGTGAATTCAAATGTATGTTGTATATGTTATTGTCTGAACATTAAAGTTTCAGGGCATTGTCAGTATTGACAATGATCCTGTGTGTGTTTGATTCTAGTTCAGTATTAAGTCCAGTCTGAATTGTTTTGATAATTGCAGTAATATGTTGTTAGTTCTGAATTCAGTATAATATTGCTGTAATGTCCAGTTTGAATTCAAGTTTGCAAAAGTTGGTCAAATGCAATTGTGTTAGGAAGTTAATAGGATTGGTTATAGCTGTAAATCAGGAGATAACTAAGTTTGTACAGATTTTAGAATCTGTTTTGTTATAGGTTCCGATTTTTCAGTAATAGCATCAAGATTTCAGGGGCATTTCTGGGAATGAGCAGTAAAAAACAGGGTGTTAGTACTAGTATATTATAATGTAATGTTAGTGGCTATTAGTTAATGATACTAATGGGGAACAAGGGATAATGGGCTGCTGAAAATCAGGGAAAAGGTTTTACATAATGGGATTTTCTGTTTTTTTTAAAGAAGAAGGGGGTCCAAGAAACACTTAAATTGCCTAGGACCAGCCCTGTATAAATACAGGAGCTGGACAGACAGTTCAGACAGAGAAAAAAAGAGAATTTTTGAGTGAAAAAGAGAGAATTTTAAGAGAGAAAAAACAGAATTCTGAAGAAAAACAGAATTTTCAGAAGAGAATTTCTAAGGGCAGAAATTTTCAGAGGGAAGATTTTAAAAAAGAAAAAGAAAGGCAGAGAGAATTTTTAAGAGAGAATCTTTAAGAGATTTTGAGGGCTGAGATTTTAAAGAAAGAAAACAGAAAATAGCACACTCACATATACACTCACACACAGATACAACAGCAGAAACAGAAAATCAGAAACAAACTGAATTTGTAACTGAAGAAAGGCTGAAATCTGAAATATTGTTCTTGTGTTGAATATGTTCAATTTTGTGTGATTCCACTGTTCAGTTAAAATCTGAAGTCTTTCAAAGTATCTTACTGTGCATCTGGGATCTTCGAATCCTATTCTTGATAAGATTTACTGTGTTATCAGTATATTCTACTGAATTTATTACTGCTGTAACTGCTGAAACTTACTTCTTCTACCTCCATTTTCAGGTATATGTCTTTTAAATTTTAAGTTGAAAAGAGATTCAACATGACTTGTCGATAAAGCTTGAACTGAAAGTCTATTTTTATTTGTCCAAGTTCATCAATTTAAATTTCATTTTTTGTTTCATGTTAGTTAATTAGTAGTACATTCAATTTGATAGCTATGAGCTATTTGTCTTATTTTAAAAGTTTGTATAAAGGTTTGTAATAATATTAGTTCATTATCTCATTAGTTTAATAAATTGTCAAGACAGGGAATAAGGCATAAAAATGGACCATTGATTGCATCCCTTAATACTATTAGCTAAATGCAAAGATAAAGAAGTTACATTAGTAGAATATTTTGTAATGAGTATGATTTTGTTTAGATTGGTATAAGTTATTATATGGTATGATGACAGGTATAATCATATGAGTAAAGTAAGTTGGTATAGCTCGTCATGATGACAGAACGTTATGAATGCTTACGCCAAATAGTCGGGTTGCATGTAATGTAACTTTGTTAAATTAACTTGCATAATAATTCCCTTTCTACAAATTCGATGCTTATCTACTTTCATAAAACAAAGTGAACAAGTAATTAGGCCTATTAGATTAAAAGTGAGTGTATGAGAATGAAAAGAGATGTACAAGCATAGATTGCCACATTTTACATCATTGATAATTAGAAATAGAATTTGTATTAAGTAAACAATGAAAATTCTCGAAAATATTGCCTTCCCTTTATGAATTATTTATTTTTAGTTCCATATGCCATTTATTCTTCGGCATGTATATATATATATATGTCATATATATATATATATATATGTCATATATTTTTTTTAAAAAGATAGTATTAATCATATTTTTATTATGTCCTTTGAATTTGAACAGTTGGAATAAATTATTTATATTCGGAAAATATAATCAACGGTCAACATTTAATATTGTAAGTTCTTTGAAACCTTAAATGGGAATTTGTCATGAGTTTCATATAAAAATGTATGAATAATTTGTGGAAAAATCCTTAATATCATTGCAAATATTTTTGCGCAATTAGGGATACGTTCGCGTACCTTGATTATATTTTAGAAGCAAAAATTCGGATTATGCGTACGCGCAATTTCGAACAAATATTTAGTAAAAGGATTTATCCAAAGACGTTAAATCAATTTCATAAAAACCCGAGATGTACGGTTCACTATTCAAGAAAAATAAATATTCTTGATTCAACACAATCTCGGAAAAATGATTGCTTAAAATATTATCAAAAAATTATTGTGTACACGTACGCGTGACACAATTCCGCATTTTTAAATTTGTAACACGAATATACGTACGCGTAATTCGATTCGAAGAAGGGTCCTTAATCACGATAAGTATAAGCGGTAGTAAAATCAGATAACATCAATATATTTAATAAAATCAAGATGATTAAGCCAATAATAAAAACAGTTAAGCGACCGTGCTAGAACCACGGAATTCGGAAATGCCTAACACCTTCTTCCGGATTAACAGAATTCCTTACTCAGGATTTTTGGTTCGCAGAAAAATAAACAGAGTCATATTCTCCTCGATTCAGGGATTATAATTGGTGACTTGGGACGCCTCAAAATTCCCAGGTGGCGACTCTGAAACAAATAAACAAATCCCGTTTCGACTGTCCTTTAATTGGAGAAAACTCCCCACGCGCCCCGCGGGCGCGGGAAAAGAGGAGGTGCGACAGTCGTTGTCCTCAATGTTTTTCTCGCCTGACTCCACCCGTTTTGTCTGTGAAGAAAAAGGATGGTTCTATGCGTATGTGTATTGATTATCGCCAATTGAACAAAGTTACAGTTAAGAACCGTTATCCTTTGCCTCGTATTGATGATCTGCTTGACCAGCTTCAGGGCGCACGGGTGTTTTCTAAGATTGATTTGCGCTCAGGTTACCATCAATTGAAGATTCGGGAACCATATATCCCGAAGACTGCTTTCAGGACTCGGTATGGCCATTACGAGTTCCTTGTTATGTCATTTAGGCTGACCAACGCCCCAACAGCCTTTATGCATTTGATGCACAGTGTGTTCCGGCCATATCTTGACTCGTTCGTCATTGTCTTTATTGATGATATTCTGGTGTGTTCCCGTAGTCGGGAAGATCATGAGCAGCACCTGGGAACTGTGCTTCAGACTCTGAGAGAGAAGAAGTTATATGCTAAGTTCTCGAAATGTGAGTTTTGGTTGGATTCAATGGCATTCTTAGGCCACGTGATATCGAGTGAAGGTATTCAGGTAGATCCGAAGAATATAGAGGCCATACAGAGTTGGCCCAAACCATCCTCAGCTACCGAGATCCGCAGTTTCCTTGGTTTGGCTGGCTACTACCGTCGTTTTGTGGAAGGGGTTTTCATCGATTGCAGCCCCTATGACCAGGTTGCTCCATTTCAGTGGATGGAGGAGTGTGAGGCGAGCTTTCAGAAGCTCAAGACAACCTTGATCACAACCCCAATTTTGATACTGCCTACGAGTTCAGGGTCTTATACAGTCTATTGTGATGCCTCGAGGGTTGGCCTCGGAGCGGTATTGATGCAGGATGGTAGGGTGATTGCCTACACATCAAGACAGTTGAAGATACATGAGAAGAACTACCCTGTTCACGACCTTGAGTTAGATGCCATTGTTCACGCCCTGAAGATTTGGCGCCATTACTTATATGGTGTGCCTTGTGAGATTTATACTGACCATCGGAGCTTGCAACACTTGTTCAAGCAAAAGGATCTAAATTTGCGCCTGAGGAGGTGGTTAGAGTTGCTGAAGGACTATGACATCACTATCTTGTATCACCCGGGAACGGCTAATATGGTGGCCGATGCTTTGAGTCGCCGGGCTAAGAGCCTGGGGAGTTTGGCATATCTACCAGCATCAGAGAGGCCTATGGCAATGGATGTTCAGGCCTTAGACAGCCAGTTTGTGAGATTGGACCTTTCGAAGCCCAGTCGAGTCCTAGCTTGTGTGGTTTCTCGCTCTCCCTTGTTTGACCGTATCAGGGAGAGGCAGTATGATGACCCTCATTTGCTTGTCCTCAAGGACAAGGTTCAGCACGGTGATGCCAGAGATGTGACTATTGGTGATGATGGGGTATTGAGGATGCAGGGTCGGGTCTATGTACCCAATGTTGATGGTATTCGGGAGTTGATATTGGAGGAGGCTCATAGTTCGCGGTATTCTATTCATCCAGGTGCCACGAAGATGTATCAGGATTTGAGGTAGCACTATTGGTGGAAGCGGATGAAGAAGGATATAGTTGGATTTGTAGCTCGGTGCCTCAATTGTCAATAGGTGAAGTGTGAGCACCAGAGACCAGGTGGTTTACTTCAACAGATAGAGATTCCAGAGTGGAAGTGGGAGCGGATCACCATGAACTTTGTAGTTGGGCTCCCACGGACTTTGAGAAATTTCAATGCTATTTGGGTGATTGTGGATCGGCTGACCAAGTCCGCTCACTTTATTCCTGTGTGTACTACTTATTCCTCAGAGTGGTTGGCGGAGATCTATATCCGGGAGATTGTTCGTCTGCATGGTATCCCGGTTTCCATCATTTCAGATAGAGGTACTCAGTTCACATCACGGTTCTGGAGGGCCGTTCAGCATGAGTTAGGTACTCGGGTAGAGTTGAGTACAGCATTTCACCCTCAAACGGACAGACAGTCTGAGCGCACTATTCAGATTCTTGAGGATATGCTCCGCGTGTGTGTGATTGAGTTTGGAGGGTCTTGGGATCAGTTCTTGCCATTGGCGGAGTTTGCTTACAACAACAGCTATCAGTCTAGCATTCAGATGGCACCGTATGAGGCTTTATATGGGAGACGGTGTAGATCTCCGGTGGGTTGGTTTGATCCGGGCGAGGCTAGATTATTGGGCACAGACTTAGTTCAGGGTGCCTTGGAAAAGGTTAAGGTGATTCAAGATAGACTCCGTACAGCCCAATCCAGACAGAAGAGTTACGCGGACCGGAAAGTTCGTGATGTTTCCTATATGGTTGGTGAGCGGGTTCTGCTTCGGGTTTTGCCTATAAAGGGCGTCATGAGATTTGGGAAGAAAGGGAAGTTGAGTCCAAGGTTTATTGGCCCTTTTGAGATATTGAGGCGAGTTGGGGAGGTTGCTTATGAGCTTGCCTTACCTCCCAGCTTGGCAGGAGTGCATCCAGTATTTCATGTTTCGATGCTCCAGAGGTATCACGGTGACCCGTCGCACATGTTGGATTTCAGTTCAGTCCGGCTGGACAAGGATCTATCCGATGTTGAGGAGCCAGTGGCAATATTGAACATGCAAGTTAGAAAGTTGAGGTCAAAGAACATTTCTTCGGTAAAGGTTCAGTGGCGGGGCCAGCCGGTCGAGGAGGCGACCTAGGAGACCGAGCAGGATATGTGCAACCATTACCCTCATCTTTTCACTACTTCAGGTATGTATCTATGCTCACTCGAGGACAAACGAATGTTTAAGTGTAGGAGGATGTGACGACCTGTCCGGTCATCTTAAGAATTAATGCCCCGATCCCCTATTAACTGCTTTCCCCAAGTTTATTTCTGCTAATGTGATTTGCCGGGATGCTCGGTTTTTAGTTTTGAGGAGTTTTGGGACACTTAGTCCCTAAATGAGAGCTTAAGTGTTAGAAAGTTGTCCGAAGTTAGAACAGTGGGGAGACAGCCTCGGAATGGAAATCTGACAGTTTCGTTAGCTCCGTTAGGTGAATTTGGGGCTGGGAGCGTGTTCGGAATGTGTTTTGGAGGTCAATAGCTAATTTAGGCCCGAAATGCCGAAGTTTGAATTTTTGAAGTTTCCGGTCCGATAGTGAGATTTTGATCCGAGGGTCGGAATGGAATTCCGGAAGTTTCAGTAGCTCCGTCATGTCATTTGGGATGTGTGTGCAAAATTTCAGGTCATTCGGACGAGATTTGATACAGTTTTTGATCGAAAACATAATTTAAGAGTTCTTGGAGTTCTTACGCTTGAATCCTATGTGAAATTGGTGATTTGATGTTGTTATAAGCATTCCGAAGTATTGATCAAGTTTGAACGATGTCATGGGATGTGTTGGTATAATTGGTTTGAAGTTCCGGGAGTTTCGGGTAGGTTCCGGAATGTTTTAGTGCAAAAAATCATAGCTGTAGCAGGTCTACAGGGGTTGCAGGCCCCAGAACACACTCACGCGGTCCGCACAAAAATTAGTGCGCCCGCGTTGAGTGCTGTGCGGACCACACAAAAGCGGCCGCGGCCGCGGTAGGTGTCGCGCGGACCGCACAAAGTGGGGCGCAGCCGCGGTGAAGGGCCCTCCCGCTGGTCCTACTTCGGAAGATCATATCTTTTGATCTACAAGGAAGTTTGAGGTGATTCAAAAATGAAAGTTGTATCCCTTGGTGTCTAGTTTCCATAAAGGTAAGGATATCGTAATTTGGACAAATGTAGCAAAAGTTATGGCCAAAATACTAAAGCCTGTCACTGCAGAGGAAGCCCTGTGCGGCCGCACGTTGCCTTTGCCCGGACCGCACTGGCTTGCGCGGACCGCGTGAGTTTTGGTGCGGCCCACAGTAGCTAGAAACCTGAGGGGTACCTATAAATACGAGGTTTTGGGTTTTATTTAATATTTTGACCTAGAAAGCTCGGATTTTGGCGATTTTTTGATTGTTTTTCAAGAAATTCATCGGGGTAAGTGATTTTAACTCAGATTTGGCTAGAATACATGAATCTAACATTGAATTCTTCATTTAATTCGTGATTTGAGAGGGAATTTGGGAAGAAAATTGTGAAACCTTTCAAAAATATAAAATGATGATTTAAAGGACCAAATAGTGTCGGAATTGTATAATTTTTGTATGGTTAGACTCGTGAGAGTGCGAGGTTTCTGGGAATATAAATTTTTACCAATTCTGAGATGTGGGCCCTTGGGGCGTTTTGGTCATTTTCCATAATTTCGCGTATTAGCTTTGAATTAAAACATAGGATCATTTGTTTGAGATGATATTTACGATATGCAATTGAATTGATTAGATTTGGGTCATTTGGAGTCGGATACTCGTGGCAAAAGCGTGGTTTCTAGTTGATTTTGAGTCGGTTCGTGGTAAGTGGCTTGTCTAACCTTGTGTGGGGGACCTTTCCCCTTAGGATGTGCTATATTTGATAATTGAAATGCCCTGTACGTGAGGTGACGAGCGCGTACTTGAGCTAATTGTTGAAAATCCGGTTTTCCTTAAGTATTTCAATTGAGTTCTTTTCTTGTTTTATTCTACTTGTGAATTTAGCATGTTGCTAGTCTATAAAGGCATTTTTAGTTGACTTAATTGCCTATTTGCTTAAATTGCCTGAATTGCATTATGTGAAGCATGTTAGGCTAGAAATAAATGTTTACTTGGTACGAAATTAGCGTTTAATTTAATATTCTTGTGTTGCTGCTCTGTGTTTTAAATTGGGACTACGGGTTAGATTCCCGGGAGATTCCCCCTGCACATTTACTTTGGGACTACGGGTTAGATTCCCGGGAGATTCCCCCTGCACATTTACTTTGGGATTACAGGTTAGATTCCCGGGAGATCCCCCGCACATATATTGAGGATACTGAGAGATCCTCGGGATACCAAGAGATCCCTAGTACATATTGAGGATACCAAGAGATCCCTGGCTTATATTGAGGATACCGAGAGATCCTCGGGATACCAAGAGATCCCTAGTACATGTTGAGGATACTAAGAGATCCTCGAGATACTTAGAGATCCCTGGTTACTTTCCTTATGGTTTGCTTTCATCATTGTTTCCGTTATTGTACTCTTATTATCCTGCATAGATTTTTACTGTAGGTTCTCAATTGCACTGCTTATCTTATCCTGCCATCTTTATATTTTATATAACCTCAGTAGGGCCCTGACCTTCCTCGTCACTACCCAACCGAGGTTAGGCTTGGCACTTACTGAGTACCGCTGTGGTGTACTCACGCCTCTTCTGCGCATGTTTTTCATGTGCAGATCCAGGTACCTCTACTCAGGCGCACTATCAGTGAGGCAGGAGGACTATGGAGACTTCGAGGTAGATCTGCTGCGTCCGCAGACCGACGAGTCTCCCTCTTTATTCTATCTTTAGTACTTAGTTCTCTTTCCTTCCGTTTGTTAGATATTCTGGAGTTTGGAGCCTCACTATACATTTTTGTAGCCTGTGTTTTCCCGTGAGTTTCTGGGTTTTGGGATTGTTTTAGTCTTGAGATATTGAGTTGTATATGCCGAGCGGCATTCAGTACAATTTCCTTTTTAGATAATTAAATATGGTATTCTATTTTTCCGCAATTATTATGTTTCCGTAAGTGTTAGGCTTACCTGGTCACGGAGACTAGGTGTCGTCATGACATGTTCACGGTTGGTGAACTAGGGTCGTGACATTATGAGTTCTTGGTGATGTCTTTTGGGCTGAACAATGCCCCAGCAGCGTTCATGCATTTGATGAACAACGTATTTCGGCCCTATCTCGATTCGTTTGTCATAGTTTTCATTGATGATATTCTGGTGTATTCGCGTAGTCAGGAGGAACATGCGGAGCATTTGAGAGTTGTGTTACATAGATTGAGGGAGAAAAAGCTTTATGCAAAGTTCTCCAAGTGTGAGTTTTGGCTCAGTTCAGTGGCTTTTATAGGGCACGTGGTGTCCAGCGAGGGTATTCAAGTTGATCCAAAGAAGATAGAGGCAGTTTAAAGTTGGCCCAGACCGTCTTCAGCCATAAAGATTCGTAGCTTTCTTGGTTTGGCGGGCTATTACTGCCGATTTGTTCAGGGATTTTCATCTATCGCATCGCCCTTGACCAAGTTGAATCAGGAGGGTGATTTATTCTGGTGGTCGGATGAGTGCGAGGAGAGCTTTCAGAAGCTCAAGACTGCCTTGACCACATCTTCAGTGTTAGTGTTGCGATCAGCTTTAGGTTTATATACCATGTATTGTGATGCATCGAGAGTTGGTATTGGGTGTGTGTTGATGCAAGAGGGTAGAGTTATTGCCTATGCTACTTGCCAGTTGAAGCCCTATGAGAAGAACTACCCTGTTCATGATTTGGAGTTGGCTGCCATTGTTCACGCGTTGAAGATTTGGAGACATTATTTGTATGGTATGTCTTGTGAGGTGTTTACTGATCATCATAGCTCCAGTACTTGTTCATATAGAAGGATCTCAATTGGAGGCAGCGGAGATGGTTGGAGTTGCTAAAGGATTATGATATTACTATTTTGTACCATCCGGGGAAGGCCAATGTGGTGGCCGATTCTTTGGGCCGGAAGACGGTGAGTATGGGTAGTTTGACATATATTCCAGTTGGGGTGAGACCTCTTGCAGTTGACGTTCAGGCTTTGGCCAATCGGTTTGTGAGGTTAGATATTTCAGAGCCCATTCGGGTATTGGCTTGTGTAATTTCTCGGTCTTCCTTATTTGATCGCATCAGAGAGCGCCAGTATGATGATCCTCATTTGCTTGTCCTTAAGGACAGAGTTCAGCATGATGATGCCAGAGATGTGACCATTGGTGATGATGGGGTGTTGAGGATGCAGGGCCGGATATGTGTACCCAATGTAGATAGGCTTCGGAAGTTGATTCTGGAGGAGGCCCATACACTGCTTCCTCCGCAAGTTCAGCTAGCATTTCTTCGTAAGCTTCGTCTACCTCTGGTTGTGATTCAGCAAGTCCATAATTTCTTCGTTCTGAACGGATCCAATCTCTGAAAAATACTGATTTTTCCAAGCTCTCCCTCATAGACTCTCTATAATCACCGAGTTGTAGCCTTGCTTGACTGAAAGCGCTTTGTGATGCCACTGTTGAAGCTTGAATGGTTAAAATGTCTCGGGTAATCCTTGAAAGGATCGGAAAGTGTTTTTCTTTACCCTTCCACCATTCCAAATGATTAAATGAGCCGTTGGGATTCTCCTGCTCAAGTCCCTATGACAAATAAACTTCAAGCTCATTTAGTTGTGAACAATCACTAGTGGTACAACCTTGAGAGCCCCTGAACTCGGTCCAAGAACTAAGTGCTCTTACTCCTGCAGTTCTTTTAGATGATTGAGAACTAGAAGAAGAAGTAGTTGGAATATCTGGTCTAGCATTATCTAGTGCAATTTGATAAGCACTATAAATAGTTAGAGCATTTATTTTAAATGAGGCTTGTGCATCCGAAAGTGTAGAGAACTCCTCAGGTGCAAGTGCTAAACCATTATAAATAGATCGATACCAATATTGAGGATCACCTAATTTCATAGTAGGATTTAACAAGGCAGCAATACCATAAAAAGGGGGAATAGGGAAAAAATATTTTTTAAATTTCTTTCTCATAGAATCAATAGCTACTTCATAAATTTCCCCACCCTCTGAAAAATGAGAAAACAAATTTGCAAGATCTGCAAGATAAATTAAACAGTTCGAAATAGTATGAAATATCACCGATAACAGTGTTAATTCCCGGTTGAAATTGATTTAACCCGGACTAGGGTCAGGCTGATTTGGTAGACTTGTCCCCCCGGCCGCAACTTTTATTTGATTATAATTAACTTTAACATTATGTGTCTTCTCAAACTTCCCGTCTCCCCCCTTCCCCGATCAACATATTTAAAAGCTAACTCTTTGCCACAAGTTTTACACTTAGCTTTATTTTTTTCTCTTATTTGAATAAAAAATGGCCAAACAAGAGATGTTTCGGCCCGTTTAGAAGGTTGTCTATAAAAAGTAGGGGTAGTAACAGGGGGGTCAACCGAGTCATCATTTGGATTAGTTGGGTTAACTTGAGTAACATGACTAGTGGGTGTATCATCATCATCCGGTTGTGTTTCATCTAAATCTCTTTCCTGCTCATCTTCTTCATCTATAGTTGGATTACCATAAAGGTTGTTCATATATTCATCATCTAAGCGTTCACCACAACCAACATTATGCACATATTGACTCTCCGTAAATTGTAATAAAGTATTATCACTATCAAGAATAGGAGCAGGTGGAGGGCGGGTATGGGGTTTGGGTAGGGGAGGCCGGGGAATTAGAGGAGGAATATATTGGCCACTAGATTCACCACTCTTGGATTTTTCCTTATTTTTACTAAACATTTTTTAAGGAATATGCCATCTTAATTATAATTATACAAAATAATTAAATAAAACAAAAAAAATATAATATTAAAACTAAAGAGGTGGAATGAGTTTACCGAATTGACGAACAACTTGTTGAAATTAATTATCGTTGAAGACTTGACTACTTGAATAGTTCAATTGATCACCAACTTCACAATTTTTCACACAAGTTGCAACAACAAAGTAACCAATTTTAGAAGAAAATTAGAGAGAGACTGATGATTTGGTGAAGAAAAATGAAAGAATGAGGGGGTATTTATAGTTGAAAATAGGGAAAAAGTGTAATTATAAAAAGTTTGGGGTTAAAACAAAGTTGGAGAGGGTGGTAAATGGCTATTTTATAAATATCCAATGACTATTTTGGCGGCCATAAAAGTTAATTTTCAATAGCCAACGGTCATATTTTTAAAAGATGATTTTTTTTAAAATTTAGCCGTTGGTCCTGTTTAGGACCGGTTGAACCGGCCCACTTAGGAGTCGGTCCCGGGCCCAAATGGTCCCGGTCCTAACGGGCACTTTCTTTGAATCGGACCACATAGGCCTCAAACTCCCTGGTCTCGGGCTTAAACGAGTTGTGACGACCTGACCAGTCGTCTCATGAGTTATCGCTCTATTTTCCCCATTTCTGCTTCTCATTGCTTTGTTTATCGGTTCTATATGTGATCGGGTTGGTTGGCTCGAGTTCGGAAAGAATTTGGTAAGGTTGAGGCACTAAGTCTCTTTTGAGGAAGCTTAAATTGAAAAAGTCAACCAGATGTTGACTTATGTGTTAGAGGGCTCGAATGTGAGTTTCGATGGTTCGGATAGCTTCGGCAAGTGATTTGGGACTTAGGAGCATGATCAAAATGTGTTTTGGAGATCCGGAGTAGATTTAGGCTTAAATTGGCGAAGTTGGTATTTTGACGATTTTCGGTTGATAGGTGAGATTTTGATATAGGGGTCAGAATGGAATTCCAGGAGTCGCAGTAGTTCCGTTGTGTCATTTGGGATGTGTTTGCAAAATTTCAAGCCATTCGGATGTGGTTTGGTTGGGTTTTTGATCAAAAGCGTAATTCAGAAGATTTTGGAAACTTAGGCTTGAATCCGACGAGTTTTGGTTGATCTGATGTTGTTTGAGGTGTTTTGAAGATTGGTATAAGTTTGAATAAGGTTTTAGGATATGTTGATGCTTTTGGTTGAGGTCCCGGGGGCCTCGGGGTGATTTCGGATGGTTGACGGAGAGTTTGGAATTTTTGGAGAAGCTGCAAATTTTCTACTTCAGGTGTTTCCGCACCTGCGGATTGGGGACCGCAAGTGCGATGCGGCAGATGCATGAAGGGGGCTGCATAAGCGGAAAATGGCTGGGAAGGCAGGAACCGCAGATGCGGTTGTGGGACCGCACCTACAAAGGCGCAGATGCGCAGTGAGCATCGCAGATGCGATTTTGGTCGCTTTAGTGAAAACCACAGAAGCGGTTAATTGGCCGGAAATGAGGTACCACAAATGCGGGAATTGGGCTGCATATGCGAAATCCCTGGGCCAGAACATATAAATTGTTTCCTTCGCGATTTTGAGCTATTCCACCATTTTTAAGTCGACTTTGGAGCTTGTTGGACGATTTTGAAGAAGGATTTCAAGGGAACTTCATTGAGGTAAGGATTTTGGACTTAAAACTTGTTCCTATGATATTATTTCACGGATTAGAGCTATAATTAATGGAAATTAAGGGTTAAAATTGGGGGAAACTAGGGCTTGGAAACTTAAACCTTTGATTGAGGATTTGAAGGACCATTTGAGGTCGAATTTCAGAACTTTTGGTATGTATGAACTAGTATGGAGATAAGGAATCTATTGATGTAAAAATTATCGAATTCCAAGACGTGGGCCCAGGGGTCGGGTTTTGGTAATTTCAGGATTTATGTTGTAAATTGATTATTTTTTCTTGGGCTTCGTTCCCTTAGCATATTTTGACGCCGTGATTCTAATTTTGGATAGATTCGACGTGAGTGAAGGCCCATTCGAGGGGCAAAGGCATCGCGGGCTAGAGTTTGGACCTGATTGAGGTGAGTAATGATTGTAAATGATGTCCTGAGGGTATGAACCCCCGGATTTGCACATCATTGTGCTATGTTGAGGTGACACACACGTTAGATGACGAGCGTGGGGTCATGCACTGTTGGGAATTGTGACTTAGTCCATCCCGAATGACTGTTTTACTGCGTATTTGACTGAAAACTATTTGCTATCATCATGTTTTGGGCTGAATGCCATATTTGGGCTTCGTGCCAACTATTTGAACCCTTAGGGGATTTTTATTGATATTTTCTCATTGTTTTGACTTTATACTTGAACTCAGTCATGCTATATTCTACTGCTTTTCATAACTCAGCCATGTTTACTCTGCTTTAACACTTAAATGACATTTTAAATGATATTCTAGGCTGAGCACTATGTTTTACTGTTGCCCGAGTGGCTGTGAGATTCTGACTAAGTAAGGTCGATGGCTTATGTTGTGAGGAAACACTGATTATGATTATGAGGCCGAGGTCCTGAGATATGTATGCCACGAGGTGGCTTGTTGATATGAGGCCGAGGGCCTAGTGATGATTCCACGAGATGACTTGATATTGTGCTTGGGTTGTAAGGGGCCCCTCCAGGAGTCTGCACAGCCCTAGTGAGCACGAGTACCCATTGTGATATGAGATATAGCCCGAGGGGCTGGTATTGTTAACATTGTGCCTGAGGGGCAATCCTTTATGTGTTTATTTTCCTTATTGCCTGTCATTTACCTCTTTAATTGTTGAAAAGGTATTTCCTCAAGTTTAAACTGAATTGAAAATGATTTTTTTACATGTCTTTACTGCTTCATTATAGCCTGTAATGTGCCTTACGTGATTTCCTTCTTTCATTATTTATTTATGATTATTACCCACTGAGTTGGAGTACTCACTTTACTCCCTGCACCCTATATGCAGATTCGGGCGCGTTTGATCCCGCTACCGTGTGTTGATCTATCCAGCTCCGGCAGATCCGAAGATTCTCTAGGTAGCTGCCGGCGTTCGTAGCCCATCACTTCTTCCCTTATCTAATTTCTCTTTATTTTAGATTTGTATTGAACTCTGTAGACTTTCTTGTCTTATTCTGGATTTTTGGATGCTCATGACTAGTGACACCCCGGTATCGGGCTGTGTTGGGTTTATCTTCCGCAACTGTACTAATAACTGTTCACTTTTGGATTAATTATCATGTTTTAGACTTAAATTTGTATTGTTTGAATGCTCAAAAACTGAAATGGAAGTGTCGGCTAGCGTCTTCAGGAGAGACGCCATCACGACCGGGTTCTGGTTTAGGGTCGTGACAAGTTGGTATCAGAGCCTGAGTTACATAGGTCTCATGAGTCATGAGCAGGTTTAATAAAGTCTCGCAGATCGATACGGAGACGTCAGTATTTAGGCTGTCGCATAAAGACAGCCTTGACCACAACTCCAATGTTAGTCTTGCCATAAGCTTCAAGTTCATATGTCGTGTATTGTGATGCTTTGAGAGTTGGTATTGGGTGTGTATTGATGTAGGAGGGTAGAGTTATTGCTTATGCTTCTCGTCAGTTGAAACCCCATGAGAAGAACTATCCCGTTCATGATTTGGCGTTGGCTGCCATAGTTCACGCGTTGAAGATTTGGAGGCATTACTTGTATGGTGTGTCTTGTGAGGTGTTTACTGATCATCGCAACCTCTAACACTTGTTCAAACAGAAGGATCTCAATTTGAGGTAGCGAAGGTGGTTGGAGTTGCTTAAGGATTATGATATCACTATATTGTACCATCCGAGAAGGGCCAATGTGGTGGCCGATGCTTTGAGTTGATAGGCGATGAGTATGGGGAGTGTGGCATATATTCTAGTTGGGGAGAGACCTCTTGCAGTTGATGTTCAGGCCTTGGCCAATCGGTTCATGAGGTTAGATATTTCAAAGCCCAGTCAGGTATTGGCTTGTGTGGTTTCTCGGTCTTCCTTATATGATCACATCAGAGAGTGCCAGTATGATGATCCGCATTTGCTTGTCCTTAAGGATAGAGTTCAGCATGATGATGCTAGAGATGTGACCATTGGTGATGATGGGGTGTTGAGGATGCAGGGCCGGATTTGTGTGCCCAATGTGGATGGGCTTCGGGAGTTGATTTTGGAGAAGGCCTATAGCTCGCGGTATTCCATTCATCTGGGTGCCACGAAGATGTATCAGGATTTGAGGCAGCATTATTGGTGGAGGAGAATGAAGAAAGACATTGTAGGATTTGTAGCTCGGTGTCTCAATTGTCAGCAGGTGAAATATGAGAATCAGAGACCGGGTGGCTTGCTTCAGCAGATGGATATTCCAGAGTGGAAGTGGTAGAGGATCACTATGGACTTTGTAGTTGGACTCTTGGGGACTTTGAAGAAGTTCAATGCTATTTGGGTGATTGTGGATCGGCTAACCAAGTTTGCGCACTTCATTCCTGTGTGTACTACCTATTCTTTAGAGCGGTTGGCTGGGATCTATATTCGGGAGATAGTTCATTTGCATGGTGTCCCAGTTTCCATCATCTCAGATAGGGGCACTCAGTTTACTTCGCAGTTTTGGAGGTCTGTGCAGCGAGAGTTGGGTATTCAGGTTGAGTTGAGCACAACTTTTCACCCTCAGATGGACGGGCAGTCCGAGCGCACTATTCAGATATTGGAGGACATATTGCGTGCTTATGTTATTGATTTCGGAGGGTCATGGGTTCAGTTTCTACCGCTTGCAGAGTTTGCTTATAACAACAGCTACCCGTCGAGTATTGAGATGGCTCCATATGAAGCTTTGTATGGGAGGCAGTGTAGATATCCAGTTGGTTGGTTCGAGCCGGGTGAAGCTAATGCAAGTAAAATCTCACACACACTTAGCATGTAACTCGTTCGGGATCAGTCTATCAACACACTCATACGAGCGTTCAAGCAAAGCAAGATGTGCAAAATTAAGGCATAGATTTACAAGTCCACAACTGAGCCTACACGTCACACTCTCAGGTTCATTTTAGTTGGTTGCAGGTGTGTACATCAGAGGTAGCATTCTAGCCTTTACCCATCTTAGTCTTAACTACAAAAGAAAACTCTACCTAACTCGGTTCAAGAAAAACCCTTGGAAAAGAACCTTGGCTAAAAGAAAAACCAAGGGGGACTTACTACACTACCTAAAAAGAAAAATAAATAAAATAAAAAAAATCTTCATGGACTACTTACCTCAAGAGTACTGTCCCAGTGGTCCGTCCTCAGGAAGAGTCCTCTACCTTAAAAGAAATAGCAACATCAATTTCATGCTACAACACACAATGTCTATGTACAGTACAAATATAACTAGAGCTAGTCTCCCACCCCACACTTAAAGTCATGGCATGTCCCCATGTCATATCAAGAAAGTAAAGAGCAGAAGGGTAAGAAGACTTCCCTAAGACTCAATCAGAGTCGGAGACTGTGCTAGGGTCTACATGGCAAGCTCTCCCCAAAGCACGGAACCAGGCCATGAACCTGTTCTCAAACCGGGCCTGCCTCTAAGACATGGCATCCATCCGTGTGTGTAGGCCATCCACTGAGGTGCGGAGATCCGCGACCTCTTCCTCCATGGAACGCAACATAGGCCTGGTAGACTGAGATCTGGCAAAGCCTGCCCCAGTATGGGGGTGCCGAGAGGGTCCGGCACTGTCAAGAGATCTCCTGGACGGTGTAAAAGGAACCGGGTCATCAGCCTCATCATCTAGCACAATTGTTGTACGTGCGCCCCTGCCCACTCTGATGCGTGAAGCTCAGAATGGTGCTTCAGGTGCCACTGCTCCATCAGCAGGATCAGTGGGGACCCTCCTCCGCAAGCACAGTGCAGTCACCAAGGAAGGGAAGTAAAATCCCTTTGACAGTAGCGGTCCCCGCAGGACCATTTCGTCACCAATTACCTGTGCTGCATCAAAATCCTTCTTCGTCACGAAGCACCAAGTCAATAGGGCTCTGCTGAAGTTCACGTCTGTGGTGTTGCTGGAGGGCATGAACCAGCTGCAGATGACAGTCAACCAACACTTAGCCAAGTGCGTGAAAGAGTTGGAGTTCAGGGTAATGTGGTCCTTGATCCAGGTTGGTCGCCCACCAGCACAAAGTACATCAGTCATAACTTCCCACGTGACCCCTGGTCTGTCGTGGTAGTAGTCAATATCGCCCGTGAACCGGGGTAGCCTCAATACATGGCGGATAGTTTCAATTGAAGCATCTACCCCTGTGCCCCGCACAGTCACCTCCCGCAGCATATGTGCTGGGCAGTTCGCGTAGAACTCCCTAACCATCATCCGGTTCGCTGGGCCGGGATCATCAAAGAGGAATTCCATTTGTCGACGTCGAATTTCTTCATACATTTCCTCCTGTTCCACGCGGAGGTCTTCCCGGTCAATTTGCAACTCCTGAATGAAGTTCTTACCAGCCTTGGCATTAAAATCATCCTCTGCTCGTTCCGATTCAAACCGGGACTCGTCATATATCGGCTGTTGGGAGGTGTCTGCCCCTATCTTTTGCTTTTTACGGGCCATAATACCTGCAATGAGTCAGGAAAATTCATAACCATTAAATTCATCCTAATTAGTGTCCGTCAGATGGGTACTCAGACTTTGCCACCCGATAGCACCAAAACACCATCCCCATTGAGTTTATCTTGGCAGACTAGCCACACAAGCAAGGTAGGAAAGGTGACAATCTCCACAGAGGCCTCACAACAGAACTACATACAACATTCAGCCTACACCACCCCACACTACTCCTGCACATATTATCAAACAGTGACAACACCCCCAATCACCAAGTATAACATCACAAAAATTCCAATATTTCGACCCACATGGTGCATAATACAACTACACCCCAAAAAAATGATTTCTAGGCTAAAACATCATAAACACCATGAAGGCCCACACACTATGACACCAAACAATTTCACAACAGTACCAAATCACAAAAAAAAAACATGAAAGAAAGCAAAAATTGACAAAAGTTATACTAACCTTACCTAGGGTTAAACTAACTACAATCATGCTAAAGTATACTAAGTTAGAAGATGAAATAGAGATAGAGAAAGAGCAACTTACTTGTTTGGTTGAGGGAAAGTGGATGAAGAAGGTGGATAGTAGGGGGGATGGTAATGGAGTGATGTGAAGAGGAGAAGAGAAGAGAGAAGATAGAGAGAAGTGGGAGAGAAATTAGAGAGAGAAGGGATTGTGGGGGTGTTTTTCTAAAGCTGGGCGAATTGGGGGGGGTTTAGTGGTAGGTGGGGGGTATTTTGGGTAAAAGGTGAAAAGAGAAAAATTTAAAATGAAAAACTTACCTGGACCCCGTCTGCGTCTGCCGCAGTTCTACCGCGGTCGCGGTAGGACCGTGGTAGACCAAGTTCAGAGGGTCTCTCTGACCGCGGTTGTATCGCGATCGCGGTGTAACCGTGACGGCCTGGGTTCAGAGAAGGGTCAGTACCGCGGTTTGACCGCGGTCGCGGTGGAACCGCGGTCTGACCGCGTCTCTGATTTTTTTTTTTTTTTTTAAATTTTAGGGAGAGTTACACTTACAACAATTTCATGGGTTGCCTCCCATGCAGCGCCTGATTTAACGTCGTATCACGACCCAGATGAGTGCAGTTAAAGCTTGCTCGACCTCCGCGGTTCAGTCAAATGCAGTTGAGACCCTTCCTTGGGCTCGCTCATACCCACATACAACTTTAATCTCTGACCACTGACTCTAAATATATGAGAGTCATCCTCAGTGGCGACGTCAACCGCTCCTGACTGGAAAACTTCAACTACCCGAAATAGTCCAGACCATAGTGACTTCAGCTTGCCCGGGAACAACCTCAGTCTTGAGTTGTATAGTAGTACCATGTCCCCAGGTTTGAAATTTTGCTCAACAATGTTCTGATCGTGTAGCCTCTTCATTCTCTCTTTATATAGCCTTGTGCTCTCAAAAGCAAGATACCTGAACTCCTCGAGCTCATGCAATTCTGTGACTCTTGACGTACCTGCAACTTCCATGTCTAAGTTTAGTTGTTTGAGTACCCACCACGCTTTATGCTCGAGTTCTACAAGTAAGTGACAGGCCTTCCCAAACACTAACTTGTATGGTGACATACCAATTGGTGTCTTGAAAGCTGTTCTGTAGGCCCAGAGTGCATCATCTAGCTTCCTTGCCCAATCAGTTCTTGTGGCATTCACAGTTTTTGTTAACACACTCTTGATTTCCCTGTTGGATACCTCAACCTGCCCACTAGTTTGCGGGTGGTATGGAGTAGCCACCTTGTGGCGCACATCGTATTTTATAAGCAACTTCTCGAAGGCTCTATTGCAGAAGTGAGTGCCTCCGTCGCTGATAATCGCACGTGGTGTCCCAAAGTGGGTGAATATGTTCTTCTTTAGAAACCCCACCACCACTTTCGCATCATTGGTGGGCAACGCTACAGCTTCCGCCCACTTGGACACATAGTCTACAACAACAAGGATGTACTTATTGCCATAGGAGCTGACGAAGGGACCCATGAAATCAATCCCCCAGACGTCGAACACTTCTATCTCCTGAATTGGGTTCATGGGCATCTCATGGTGCCGAGAAATGTTCCTGGTGCATTGACATTCATTACAACCCTTCACCCATGAGTGAGCATCTTTAAACACAGTCGGCCAAAAAAATCCGGCTTCTAGCACCTTTGCTGCTGTCCTGATCCCTCCAAAGTGTCCACCATAAGCCGATGCATGACAAGCCTGCAAAATAGACGATTGTTCTATCTCGGAGATGCATCTCCGGATCATGTTATCCAGGCATATTCTAAAGAGATAGGGCTCGTCCCAATAGTACAAGCGGCTTTCGCGAAAAAATCGCTTCCTCTGGACCGATGAAAGGTCGTGAGGAACTATACCACTGGCTAGGTAATTGGCCAAGTCCACATACCATGGCGCTTCCTGATGAGTTATGGCGAGCAGTTTCTCGTTTGGAAAAGTTTCCAGAATTTCCTCAACTTCAATTGCATTTTCAGCTCCCTCAAGTCATGATAAATGATCAGCGACTTGATTCTCAGTGCCCTTGTGGTCACGTATTTCAAGATCGAACTCTTGCAGCAGCAACACCCAACGAATCAGGCGTGGCTTAGAGTCTTTCTTTTCTATTAAGTATCTGAAAGCGGCATGGTCAGTGTAGACGATTACCTTTGATTCTATCAGGTAGGATCAGAACTTGTCGAATGCGAACACCACAGCTAGCATATCCTTTTCAGTCACCGTATAGTTCAACTGGGCTCCACTCAGCGTTTTACTGGCATAGTAGATAGGGTGCATCAATTTGTCCTTCCGCTCGCCCAGCACTACCCCCACTGTGTAGTCACTAGCGTCACATATTAGTTCGAATGGTTGCTCCCAGTTGGGGGCAACAATGATGGGTGTTGTGACCAGCCTCTGCGTCAACTCCTCAAACGCTATCCTGCAATCATCAGAAAATACAAATGGGTGATCTTTCTCTAATAACTTACAGAGAGGTTTGGTGATTTTGGAGAAGTCTTTTATGAACCGCCGGTAGAAACCGGCATGTCCAAGAAAACTTCTGATTGCTTTGACCGAAGTTGGTGGAGGCAGCTTTGCTATTACATCAACCTTTGCTCGATCTACTTCTATTCCCTTGTTTGACACCCGGTGCCCCAAGAATATGCCTTCTTATACCATGAAATGGCACTTCTCCCAGTTCAGCACCAGATTAGTCTCGATGCACCGTTTCAGCACACGCGTCAGATTCACTAGGCACTCATCAAATGAACTTCCCACCACTGAGAAGTCATCCATGAACACCTCCATTACATCCTCAACCATGTCAGTGAATATGGCCATCATGCACCATTGGAATGTGGCGGGTGCATTGCATAGGCCAAAGGGCATCCTCCTAAAGGCATAAATGCCATAAGGGCATGTGAAAGAGGTCTTCTCTCGGTCCTCAGGTGCAATGGAAATTACCCTGAGTACCCATCCAGAAAACAAAAGTGTGACCTCCCTGCCAATCTATCCAGCATCTCATCGATGAAGGAAAGTGGGAAGTGGTCTTTCCTGGTGGCTAGATTCAACTTTCGATAATCCATGCAAATTCTCCAGCCTGTGACGGTTCTCGTTGAGATTAGTTCATTGTTGTCATTCTTCACAACCGTCATGCCCCCCTTCTTAGGCACACATTGAACTGGACTAACCCAGATGTTGTCCTAGATTGGGAAAATAATTCCCGCATCTAACCACTTTATCACTTCCTTCATATTTGGGTTCAGCCTCCTCTGATGTTCCCTGGAAGGTTTGTGCCCCTCTTCCAGCAGAATCTTATGCATGCAGCAAGCGGGGCTGATCCCCTTGATGTCTGCCATGGTCCACCAAATAGTAGTTTTGCACTCCTTCAATACCTGTAGAAGCTGTTGGACCTGCACATCTAACAAACCAAATGAGATAATAACAAGTAGAGTGGAGTCAGGTCCCAGAAATTCATACCTGAGGTGGCCTGGCAATGGCTTTAGTTCCAGCTTCGGTGGTTCTTCAATGGATGGCTTAGCTGGAGGAGTCTCCCTCTTTTCTAAGTGTAGGGGCTCAAACCCTAGATTTCTTTCCCAGAACCCTCTACCTTCCAATGCCAACACCCATTCTGCCAAGTGCTCACCGTTCACTTCCTCCAAATTCGTCAAACATGCAGCGAGGGGATCCTCAATCGTCAACACTTCATCATCAGACTGTATGATTACATCCACGGCATCAATAAGAGAGCAATTTGTGAACTCACTTGGGCGCCTCATAGATTTCTGCACATTGAATATAATCTCTTCGTCATTGAGCCTCATCTTAAGCTCCCCGGTCTCACAATCAATAAGAGCTCTCCCCTTGGCCAATAAAGATCTTCCTAAGATGATAGGAATTTCTTCATCCACCTTGCAATCCAATATTACAAAATCTGCAGGGAACACGAATTTCCCTACCTGAATAAGTACATCATCCAGGATCCCAAACGGACGCTTCACAGTCTTGTCAGCCAGCTGTAGCAACATATAGGTGGGTGCAGCTCTCCCTATGCCCAACTTCTTGTAAATGACCAGGGGCATAAGATTAATGTTGGCCCCTAAATCGCAAAGTGCTTTCGCAAAAGCGAAGTTTCCAATAGTGCATGGAATAGTAAAACTCCCTGGATCAGAGAGCTTTTCAGCAACAGGTCTAGTTACAACTGCACTGCACGTCTGAGTAAGTGTCACTGTGGCCAAGTCTTGGAAGTCAAATTTTCGGGACATTAAATCTTTCATCATTTTTGCGTATCCAGGCATCTCCTTTAAAGCTTCAATCAATGGAATATTAACCTGAATTTGCATGAGCATCTCAAAGAACTTTTTATACTGCTCCTCCTTTTGATACTTAGCTAACCTCTGTGGAAATGGAGCAGGAGGTCTTTTCTTCCCAATCTCTTGGGACTTTTCTTTCTCAGCTACTATCTCTACTACCGGCTCTTCAACTGCTTCAGCAACTTTCTCGGTCTCGTGCTGAGTATTCTTTTCTTCCTGAGCAGTCTGGATTGTCACATCTGTCAGCCTTGTGGATTCATCCAGCTCAATGGGTACCTGAATGAGTATCTCAGCCTGTATATTGTCACGAGCTCTCTCTTGCTCTTCGTCGAGATCCCTGCCGTTACGGAGACTCACCGCCATCAGTTGTTTCGGGACCTGATCTTTAGGATTGATTTGGGTATCTGCAGGTAGCGTCCCTTAAGGACGATTGTTCAGAGACATTGAAATTTGGCCCACTTGAACTTCAATATTTTTGATAGCTGCGTCATGTGCATCTACTCTCTCGTTTATCTTCGCAATGGACCCAATAATCTGCTGCATCATTGCTTCCAGTCTAGCAAACCCATCATCCTGTCTTCCACCATGCTGCTGCTGAGGAGGGTGGTACCCCTGCTGTTGATTGTTGTACCCCTGTGGTCTAGGATACGGTGCCATATTGTTGGGAGGTCTCATACCTCCCATGTTTCCGGCGTTATATTGTGGCTGAGGTGATCTGTACTGCTGCTGAGTTTGCTGACCCCAGTTCTGATTTCCCTGTCTCTGACCCCCATAGTTAGCAACATAATTCATATCTTCAGGGTGCTGATGATGATGATCAAGCTCTGTATTCCAAGGATTACCAATTGGCTGACTAATGCAAGATGTGCACAGGCCCCCATTGGTGGTATCTACTATGTGTACCTGCTGCTTCTGCCCTGATTCCTCCACCTTTTTGGTGAGGATGCTCATTTGTGTCAGGAGAGTCGCCATATTTTCAGCCATAGTGTTTGAAGGATCAAGAGGCACTGAGTGCACCACTGGAGTGATGGGTGCATTCCTGGATGTCCATCCCGAATTCTGTGCCATTTTATCTAGTAAACTTTGACCTTCACTCCATGTCTTGCTCAGGAATGCCCCACCAGCTGAGGCATCCACAATATTCTTCAACCCATCTGACAGTCCCATATAAAATCGTTGTCCCAACATCTGTTCTGGAATACCATGATGTGGACACATAACCAACATTCCTTTGAACCTGCCCCATGTTTCATGCAGTGTCTCCATCGGTTTCTGCTTGAAGCTCACGATCTCATCAATTTGTTGGGCAGTTTTGTTGGGTGGATGAAACTTGTTATGAAACTGCTTGACTAACTCATCCCACGTTGCTATAGAATTTATGGGGAGTGAGTTTAGCCAAACTTGTGCAGCTCCTGTCACCAAGAATGGGAACAATAATAGCCTGATTGCCTCTGGAGTGACATTGGGCTGCCTCTGGGTCTTGCAAATTGACAAGAAGTTCTTCAGGTGTTGCTGAGGATCTTCAAGTTGTGTCCCAGAGAAGAGTCCCTTGTTTTGCAGTAAGTGCAACATGTTGTTTGTGATCTGGAACGATTCAGCTTGTATCGCGGGCACAACAATGTCAGTGGCCAGATTGTCAGCTGTGGGTTGTGCCCAGTCATACAGTGCACCCTCGGGCACCAGAGGTGCCGCTTCTTTGACATTCAAGTTGACTTGCTCATGTCTGCCGTTTCCGTTGGGGTCGATTGTGTCTCCCATGTCAGCTTCGAATTTGTCTATGTGTTGAGGTGGTTGAAGTCTTCTGTTGACACGGTTCAATGCCCTGAATATTTTCTCAGGGTCTGAGAGTCCTTCAAGTAGTTCTCCAGTCCTGGTAGAGTTTCTAGGCATACACCTGTGCAACCAAGTCAACAACCGTCAAAAGTTTCAATAAAAAATTGGGTGTAGAGAAACTGCTTACACTAAGAATTTTTGTATTTCTATCAATGGTAATTGATAATTCCGTTAACTCCCCGGCAACGGCGCCAAAATTTGATCACGCCCAACTATGCCTTATAAAAAGGACTCTGCGGACGTTGCAAATATAACCCGAGTATTACGCCCAGGGTCGAATCCACAGAGAGTTAACCTATCAATCACAATCTTTAGACCCGCTAAACTCTTGAGAACCAATTTCCCAAACTTTTGAATCACAGTTGAAGGTTTCTTTACTCACTAAGATTGCAAGTAAATAACAAGTTGTAAACTAAAATGCTAAGGTTGTAAACAATAATGAGAAAAAGCTAAGGTAAAGATTTCCCCTATTGATGGAATCCCTTCTGTTTATGCTTCATACAAATTTCCCAACACACCTCTATCAATCATGAACACTTTTCTTACCGTAAATCTCTCCCGAGTAATCATAGTAATATACTATTTCACTCTCCCGAGATACATTAGTTAGCTTTAATTAACACAGTTCACTTAAGATTGCACCCAAGGCTTCGTTATCCCTAATCCCGCCTTTAAACCCGTAGTTATAGATTCCTCTTATACTGTAGGAGTGGTGTTATTCAACAATAACCTACATATGCACTCTCTCCCGAGTTATGCACACGAAATAGGCACAACTAATTGAGGATCCTGTCAATTAACTACAACAAGAGCATAGTTGAATAAATAAAGATTGAAACTAGCAATTTGTATTCACATAAATAAGAAGTTCATCCCCCAATAGGTTCCATCAAAACCTTAGACAAAAGATTTAGCTACTCATAACTATGGGTAAACAAACTAAGATAAGATCCATTATAAACGAGCAAACAAAATCAAAGAAAAGAAGAAAGATGTTTTGGGTGATCTCTCACAATTGTTTTTCTTCCAAGATACTCTAAAAATCAATACATGCCTCTCCTGGGCGAAGTCTAGTGTTTAAAATCGGGGTTTTGGGCTAAAAATCCCGTGTTTTGCACTTTAGTCCCTGAAATTTCAGCCTCCTGCCGCGGTTCTGCCGCGATCGCGGTGGAACCGCGGCCAAACAGCTCCTCTGAATCTCCTTCTGTCCGCGAGCATCCGTCACCGCGGTTCTGCCGCGGTCGCGGTGGAACCGCGGCAGAGTCATTTTTCTGATTCTTCAGCCTGTTGGTTCACTTGGGACATTTCACGGTTGGCCTCTCTTTCTTCATTATTTTTGACTCCAAAAGTGCTCCCTAGCCTTCCTTAGTCATTTATAACATGCAAATCATGAAAAGCACTAATAAGAGCATTTTGTTATCATTTTTATTATTAAAACTATGCAAGAAAGCGGTTATTTAGGGCCTGATTATAGTTAAATTCACCTATTATCAGTTACATTATTAAATTATATTATTGGCAACAATATTATTTTTATTTCAGCCATAAAGTGCCTTTGTGGCCAAAAATGATTTGCCAATTAAAATTCTCAAATTTTATGTTAAAGGCGGGAGGACTTCCCCCTCTTTCTTTTTGTTTTTGGGCAAACCCTTCCCCTCTTTTGTCCCAAACCCTTCCCCAATTCCCCCAAACGCTTCAGCTAGAGCTCCAAAGAATGAGATCTGGATGATCCTTCGGCCTTCCCTCAACCCAAAATTAGGGCTTGAAATGGTAAGCTTCTTCCCCTCTTTTTCAAGGTTAGGTTTTTATTTGATTTCATGTAAATTTATAGAAAATTTGTCAGATTTGCTAAACTTTGGGTACAAATGGATCCTTATATTTCCGTAACTCGAATGCTTTATCACTGGCGGAATAACTTCATGACTTACTGTCAAATCCGAAAATTTTTCGGTTAAAATAGAAAATACAATTACCAGAATATATTATTTTCTATCTATGTATCAGTTTAAAAGGCACTGAAATAATTGTAGGTTGCGACTCCATTGATGTGGAAGATTTTGAGAAATTTATCTGCACTTCCCATATGCATTATCTCATTGTTTAGTTTTCTAACTTATTAGGTTTATCTTGGTTGAGCTTTCCCAACTACATACCTCTTGACATGTTTCGTCATAAACCTTTTCAAGCACTTCCATGATTAAATTTCTGAAGTTGGGATGCTTTTTGATTTGGAATTAGTCTATTAGACTATATTATGTTTGCTTTTCATTGTATTTATTTATCTAGGGACAGATATGCATCTAATGTATAGGTGTTGTATGTTTTACCAAATTTCAACTTAATAGAACTTTGTTGTTATAGCACTATAATGAAAAGCCTTTCATTCCTTGTTTATGTGATTTACTTTGCATTGTTGAAGCCTTATTTTACTTATTTGTTAAACTTTTTCTTTTTCATTGAACAGATTAGCAATTTGTTAAATCTTATGTGCAGGGGCGAGGGGCTAATATTGAGGTTAGACTCTTAACGTCACTTTAATTGAATAACCTTATATCTTCAAAAATTTTGTGCATTTGTCCTATAAGCTCGTTGCAGATAAATATCCTTTTTAGTAATCTTGTATTACTAGGGATATGGTTAAGACAGTAATAATTTTATATAACACGAAAACTCTGGCCTAGGCATCTTTTGCTTCTCTTTTGGATTAACAACTTAATATCAGCTATGCCATATACAATTTTATTCTTTTTTAGGGGAGTGGGGTTGGCAAAGTTGGGTGAAGAATAGTTAGTTGTCCACTTAATTTTTTCTTTTATAAGTAATATTCGGTTTGTTTTCATTTTGAACTCTTAAATGATATTCATTATCCTTTTATCTTAAGAATGGTGCCTACACATGATAGTATTATGTTTTTTAAGTTTCAGAGTAACCTGTGTATATATGGTGGCTCTTTCCATATGCATCACTAGTACATGTATTCTTATATCGATATTAATTTTTGTCATTAACAAATGGAGATTTGGAAACAAGAGGGGTTGCTCTGATAATAAGAAACCTCCACTTCCAACCAAGAGTTTGTGAGTTCGAGTCTCCCCAAGAGCAAGGTGTGAAGTTCTTGGAGGGAAGGATGTCGGGGGTCTATTTGGAAATAGTCTCTCTACCCCATGGTAGAGGTAAGGTCTGCGTACACACTACCCTCCCCAGACTCCACTAAATGGGATTATACTGGGTTGTTGTTGTTGTTGTAACAAACGGAGATTGTATATTTACTTTAGTAAGAGATGAGAACATGTAAAATGATTACAAAATCTTTTTACCTTTGAATTTGTTAATGGTGAACTCTTCATACTCCACAGAAGGATATGCAAAGGTATCAACATTCTATATTAGTGCTACACTTGAATTTTATTTTTTTCCTTACTCTAACTTGCATCTTTTTCAGCAAATCTATTGTTGCATCCTTGTGAGACTATTAGATTGTCAACTCATTTCCTTTGTATTTTATATTCCCTTAGTGTTGTTAACATATCATTCTTTCCCTTAGTTCCTTAAATTGCTGAACAAAGCAGCATCTAGAATTCAATTGGACGCAACATTATGCTAATAAGGAGCTATTTTCTCTAACTTCAATCAAGGTATGTTCCCACTTCATAATGCTTACTCTGTTTCATAACAAATGCAACATGTATTCAGATAGAGAATATTTTTTCTTGAATTTAGTTCCTCTAGGGAATTCAAGCATTGCTCCAGGGTATTTTTCAATTATTCTGTGTAAAAGATAATACAAGCTATACGCCATGGTTAAAAAATTTATGGTTTGATTAGTTTCTGAAAATTTCATATCTGGTATTTCATGTCACAAATTCTGATACTATTGAAAATGTAACGAGTTATTTTGAAAAATATGATAAGTTTAAAACGGAGTAAATTTTATATGGTTACAATATAATGATGTTTGCTTGTTACCCAATTGAGAATTTGTGTCTATGTATTATGTTATTGGTAAAGGGGATATTTTTGGATTATAGATATTTCAATCCTCTTTCTGTTGTTGTTTAAGCATTATCGCCATTGTGAAATTTTGGCATATCTCAATTTCAACTAAATGGAGGTTCTTTTATGTAAGAGCGACATCTTATCTTTAAAATAATTAGATATTCTTGTTGTCAGTAAGCTTATATTAGAAACACCAATATATAAGCATTAAGTAAACTCTTTAAGTAGCCTTGTTAGCTTATCTCAGACTAATGCTAATCTTTGATGGTTACAGAAAATTATGTTAGTCAAATCTTAAGATCTTATTGAGTTTCTTACCAACTTCTGGTTTTCATTGTATGTGCTACCTTTTTCTTCTGCATTCGATTGTCTTGATAAATTATACTTGGATTACTATTAGAATTTTCTAATTTCTTTCTCTCTTTTGATCCTTTGCTATTTTTTTAATATAGGAAGGATAAAGTTCTCCAACAACAGAAACAAAGTCAACCACAAACTTGAAGGAGTTTGAAGGTAAAGGAATAGTTTGGAAACATTTTATATTAGTTTTTGGGCCATTTATATATACAAAGAAAATGTATTATAATGTATATTAGAATACTTTATGTTGTTTGATTTTTTAGCAATGAAAAGTTCTTATATATTTCTATTTCTCATAATTGCCTTATTTACTATGAATTATTTTTTATTTTATGATAATTGCAATTGACGTGAATCATGATAATTTATAGGGACAATTTTATTTTGTCAGTACAAGCGATGTTTTTAGTGATGAAATGATTATCTTAGCTACAAAATTTTAAGCCAATTTTATTAAAGCAAATTTGTCACTAATTTTTATATTTAGGGACGAAATATCTTTTTGTGTATGATAGGTAATTTTTAGTGACAAAATTACATTTGTTCAACTATGAAATACATATAACTTTAGAGACAATTAATGTTGTCACTAATTAAACTAAATAGTTAGTGACGAGGTAGTTTCGTCGCTATTAATTGCCTCTTTAGTGATGAAAATGTACTATCAACTACAAGAATTTTATACTTTTTTGACAAATAAGTTCGTCACAAATACTATATGTTTGGGGACGAAAATCAATTTCGTAGTTAAAACAACTTTATTTAGTGATGAATCACTAAGTTGTTTTTGTATACCTTAGTGACGCATATTTAAGGACGAATGATTGACAATTTTTTTCGTCAAGAAAAGTTTTTTGTGACGAAATATTAATTTTAGGTGACAAAATAATTTGTCACTGATAATCGAATTTGTTGTAGTGCTTCTCCAAGTCAATCTTTAAGGTCATGTGGGTTATTTTGCCTCTTATTTTTTCAAAGTGTGTGATGTATTCCTGGACAATGATATCATTGTCAAGGCTCTCATGTTGGACAGAAAGCTTACCTGGCCGGGACCAATGATGTGGGCTAGGTATGGTTTGATTCTGTTGACTAGGATTTTAGTTACAGTTTTATAGGCAGTGTTGCATAGCCCTATGGGCCTAAAGTTTTTTTAGCATGGAGGCTTGGGGGCATTTTAGAATAAAGCACATGAGGGTCTCATTCATACTGGGGTACTTTATTTCAGATGAGAAGCATTCTTTGCAGAATTGGATGACATACTTTCCCACAATGTCCTAGTACTACTGGTAAAAGAATGGATGTAGTCCATCAGATCCCGGGGCTTTGAAGGGCTTGAATGAGAAAATGGCTCTTTTGATTTCACTATCTCTGCGGGAGAGAGCCATATTAGCTTTTTTGCACAGTGGATAGTGATGGATACAGGGGGAAGAAGTGGTATTGGAGATCGGGGATTGAGTATGTGAAGAAGTATAGAGATCCTTGAAAAAAAGCTGACAATGGAGACTTTGATTTCATGAGGTTTATGCAGCCAGTTCCCAGCCTCATCTTTGAGGGAGGAGATTCTATTTCTCCTTCTTCTATTTAGAGTAGAGGTATGGAAGAATCTAATGTTGGCATCCCCATCAAAGAGCCAGCTTATCCTAGCTTTCAATTTCCAGAAATCCTCTTTCATTCTTAAGGATTGAGTCTAATTCCTCGATTAGAAAGTTTTCGGAGGAACTGACTAAATTAGTAGTTAGGAGATTTCTGGATGTCAGCAGTCCTGGCCAACAATCTCTTCTTTTTGTGGAATATGTTACCAAAAGTATGCTTATTCCAATTGATGACATTATTTTTGAAAATCTTAGGAATTAAAGGATTAAGGTGGAATAAGTTGGGAAGGAGTCTGTGATTAATGCAGGGAAAGTTGGGTGACTGCACCCATATGGACTCGAATCTAAAGGGATTGACATTAACAACATGGGTGCAACAAATATTAGATTTCATTATTCTAAGAAGTGACGGTGTTTGCTTTAGTCCAAGACTTCTTATATGTATTTAAAATGGTACCAAAAAAACCCAGAGTAATTACAATAATATGACATCATAGAAAGTGATCGGAAATAAAAAATACTTTTTTTTATTGAGTGTTGCCCTTGTCAAGGAGGAAAATACGTGTTCGGTCCTATTTTGATTTGCTTTCACTGAACTATATTATACATCTAATTTTTATCTAATTAAGAAAATGGTTTAGGCAAGTCAAAAGTTTTATATAAGAACCAATGATCAAAACTCTTTTCTCATTTTGATTAACTCTTGAAATCGGAAGAAACAAAAGAAAAAAACAACTAATTTCAAATTTTTCACATAGTTATTAACTTACAAATTTTAGTTTTAAAGACCGTCTTTTTCTTTAGAGCCGAGACTCCTTATCCCTACTACCAAATGATACAAAAATATAGAATTATCTTAATTGTTCCAGAAAAGTTAAAGGTTACAACGATACACAAAAAATTCTGATTTATGCCCTCTTAATGCACTATAATATAAGGTGTAACCTTATCTCGTCTAAGAATACTTACTAAGATTATTTTAATCCAATTTTTCGTAACAGAGACTTTGTGGCTTATTAAAATGTGTTGAATGAAATAATGAAGGAAAATTCTACCTTTTTATCATATAAAAATTTGAAATTTTTATAACATCGAAACATTAAAAAAAAATAAAGATTTCAAATTTTAGTTCATTTTAATATTAACATTTACTTTTATATTATTGCTTCGAATTTATTAACCTCTAGATATACTTGATTTTTGTATAATCCGTATAAGGGAAACTTTTTTTTTCCCCAAACATGTAAAGAAAGAAGAAAAAATTTCAAGAAATTCTAATGATCTTTTTAAGTGTGTGTGTTCTACTATATAGAAGCGCCCTAAAGCAAGCAGGAGACCGTCGACATCCCTGCTTGCCTACCAAGGGCTATTTGGTCATTCAGTCCAGCTGTGTATTGAATTCTCTGTTATGACCTTATGGATGACGTGCGGCTTAAATTTGGGAGGGTTACATAGTCATTTTCACCTATACAACCTGCCAGCAACAATTTATATTTATGTAATTTTCTCTCTCTTCGGTATTCTCAACTTATTCTCCCGTTCCTCCATGGAATTTGCACTACTTTTGCATTTATAGCTTAAATTAATCAACTTCTGTTGTGGAAGCTCTACCAACTTTTTCACAGGATAAATTAGGTTTTGGGCTATTTCGTCGCTCCAACTTTGTTGCATCAAGGTAATCGCTTCGACGCTTCGAATCAATTTAATTGACTGTCTATGCCACGAAACTTCATCTCCGCTCTAGATTTGGTAGGCGTTTGCATTTTAGAGAAAAATTATGTCTGACTTTGCCCTATTTTGAATTTATATAGTTGCCGAACCTCTGGCTGAATGAGTTTTTGCTGCTTCGTTGGAACTGAAGAAAGGGGGAAATTTTACAATGGTGTCTGAATTGAATTTTAGAATTTTCGTGGGAATTTATTGTGAAAAATGGATTTTTACAGGAATTTTATTGTGACGGTTGGTATATAAAAATTATTTTTATTATTCTTTGTGGCGGGTAGGGGCTTAGTTACGTTCTTACGACTCTGTGTTCTGAAGATTTTCTGGTATTTGCATCAAAACAGTGTGCTTCTATTTTTGATTTTTCGCATAATCTTTTCAACGTTAGTGGTAATGCATTGCATTCGACAAACCTCAAAATCAAAGTTTTAAATAATGAAGCTCTTGCAATCATTTTCAAGACTGAATGGGAAAATTGGCTTATTGTGATGAACACTTTTGTTGGTTATTGCACATTCACACACGTTAACATAATAACAAATCCAATAGGACCAGGGGAAGAGTTTGTTTTCATTAAAAGAATTACATCTTGTTGTTACTGGTATTCTACAGGTGCCTTAATTATCTTCTGATCTTCTTATTGAACTATCTTTTCTAAATGGTTTACATCATTATATGGATTAAGTTTTTCCTGTCTTCCCTTGGATGGACTGCTCTGTCAGTAAAGTAACAGACATTTAGCTATATACATGGCCAATTAGTCATTAGTGAAGCCGGAGTCAATAAAGGTACTACTGGGAGAAATTGAAACCTTTGCTTCACATGAAAGGGAAAATTTACTAAAAGATGAGACTTCTAAGAGGAAGAACAACTTGCTTTGTTCCCTGCCAATTCGTGACAAATTTAGCATTATGCTACTAAGGGATTAAGTTAATCCACTTGAACTTACTTGGGAATCTTGAAATGAATTAATTCTATAAAGAGATAGCTTCAAGAAATACTTCTTGCCCTGTGTCCTAATTTCAGGAAGCTTTCAATGTAACACATTGGCTTTGCTTATAACCGGACAAATAGTAGGCTTATCTTGCTTGACTACAATGGTCCTAAGATGCATGAGGATGAGGTTATTTGCTTGTTGATGTTGATGTGATTAGAAAACTTGGTGCTTACTGATACTTCTTTTTGTCAAGTCGATTCTTGCTTAGCCCTATACCTCCAGAAATTTTTAAGTAAAATACTATTCATGGCATGTTGGAAATCTAAGTTTTTCTGTTGATAAAATATAGGTGTGACATATTCTTGCTGCTTCCCAGGAAAATCACTTTTGTCCTAATGTTGGCATGTACTGTTTTTGACTTACTAGAGTTTCTTAGTTGTGCTAAGGATAGTAAACAACCTCTTTATTATTTAAAAGTTCTCAAATAAGTTAAACTTGTTATAGTGCTATCTAGAATTTTGTTAGAGAACTCAGAGGTATGAATGTCAAAAGCATGTGGATTTTTTCTTTTACCATATGATGTTAGAGACAGAAAAATTGTAAAGTTCACCAAATTTTTCGTACTTTTTCTGTTATCTTTGACATGTAAAATGAGTCACTAGCTTAGATGAGTACTTTGTGCAGCTTTTTACTTCCTCTTTTATCATTATTACACATAAAAGTTCCATTTTTCCCGCCTATTGGAGCTCCTCCGAAGCCTTTTGATTATCATTTGGTTATTGCTCAAGCCAGTATTGGTGGTTTGGTGTTGCTCTTTGCTTCTTGTGCTAATTGCAAAAGCAATAAATTATAATGGTTAGGCAACCTTTTTATACAGTTTGTTAAGATATACAAATTAATGTTTATGTTCAGCTGAATATTATACAAGGGCTACTTTGGCCTTCTCCAAAAGTTTACTGAAAGCTAGAGCAACTTGACCGGTGGTGCAATATAAGAACTCCTCGGTACATACAAACCAGCAATTAATCTGCCTTCAGTCTGCTTCTGTTCATCTTCTTTCTTTCTCCACTTCATCTACAGATTTCTTTTTATGTTAAGTTTACTGATTTTGCTGCTACTTCCGACATCACCGATTATTGAAAGTCTTTGTGTAGGAAACCTGGTGCATTGATTTGAGCGGAATTTCTTGATCTTCCCCCACTCTGTTTTTTTCATGCGTTGCTTCTGGGTTTAATAAGTCTAAGGAATCACCAATTGTTGCTAGATCTCAATTTTTTTCTCCTTTCGCAACTTTTCTTTCAATTTGCCTACTATGTGTTTGTGAAATTGCCTTCTAAAAGTTCATCTTCCCATGTCATATACCAAGCTGAATCAGGATTCTCCCTAATCATATAAAATGTCAAAACTGAACCTCCCATGAGCACACATTTGAATGTATCTGTTGGATAAGATGGTATTAAAGAAGAAGTAACTGAAGTAGAAGAAATTTAAGCTATCTTTGACTAATAGTGCCATTATTCTGTCACAACAAGTTTTCAACTGATCTTGGAGTTTGAGAAAGCTTATGGAAACTTGTCTTTGTGGTTCTAGCTTAAAATAGAACTCCCAAATTCTGAAAGAGAGGCCAATATGTATTACAGTAGTCATTACCTATTTATCATTAATCACTAGCTTTGTTAGAGCCTTGGAGATAAAGCAGCATATGCACTTTCCTTAAGAACGATGAGAATGAAGCTTTACAACTGATATTTTCTATACCAAATAAGGCTATTACAGCTACTCGCACAAGATTTCCTTTGCTTTTATGATTACTAGTTTTAGTGTACGTGCGTTGCACGTGTGCATCATGTTAATCAATATAAAACGTATATAAATTATTAAAAAATAGCAATGGAGTTAAAACTAAACGCAATATATGTTTAAATGATGAAAAAGATATTACTACATTGATATAATATATAGCTGAATTCAACATTTTTCGAGTGAAGTTAGTGTAATGAATTCTATAGTATTTATAGCAATAAATATTTTATTATATTAGATACAAATATGCTATGTTGTTATATCTCATCCAACATCTCTTTGTAAACTTTACGCTCATAATGTCGTTATACAAAAAAAATAGTTCTTCATTCAAAGTTAATCAAAATTATAGCCAAATGAACCTCTTCTTGTGTAAAAAAAGTTGCGTGAATTCTTATTGATTTAAGTCTAAATTTACTTCATGCAATAGTCAATACCATCCTAAACTCACTCCGGATATACTCTGCTAATAACAATTTTGAAATTTCAAGAGTTCACAATGTTGAGGTCAATTTTTCAAAATTATCAGAGGGTGAGGGGGTGGGGGATGACAAATTTATAGTTATTTCAAGAGTTCCAAATATATTAATTTAACTTAGGTTTAAAATATTAACTATAGTTGTACATTCACATAGCATGGTGGTAACTTAATTTATTTCTAAATTAACACCATATTAGTTCAGACTTCTAGAAATTTAAAGTTAAAATTAAATCAAAACTGTTAAAAATTTAACAGGAAAAAGCGAATATACATTGCTGATGGATGTTCCATATTTTAGGCAATCAATTATTGGCAATTTAGAGGGAAAAAATACTATTATATACCTTAGAGGCTAAGAATTAAAAAACTTTAATGGTCACGTACTAAACTCCAAAAGGATATTTATAAAAACTCGTCAAATAAGGAAAAATAATAATAAAGTAAATTTTAATTGAATTTGAAGACCTAATATTAGGATCTTCTTAAATAAAATTTTAGTTGATTTTGAAGACCTAAATATTCAAAAAATAATTAAATGACTATTTTGTCTGGTGTAAAATTAATTTTTAAAGGATAAAAAAAGGCGAATGATATTTCGATAGAGACTTTATAGTATAGATATAGATGAATTTAGGCTGGCATAATCTTTTTATTCTTTAATATGATATTGAATAATTATTTTGGGTGCTTAATTGAACATGAATTAATTACTTTATATGATTAAATAAGAATACTTAAAATACATATTTAATTATTCTACATTGAAATAATTTTATTTAGAAGTTACTGTATTAAATAATTTTAATTTAATGTATGTGATTTTATGTCTCCATTTTTTAATTTTTAATTAGTAATTAATTGAAGTCGCCATCGTTCTCATCTTGATTTTATACGTATTGCACAAATGATGTATTGTCTATTAGTACAATTTACATAAGGTAAAATATTTATTAATTTTAAATTCCTAAATATTAGTACTTCCTATCTATTTTAATAGGGAAAGATTTAATATCAAAATTTTTAGTTGATTTCAAAATCCTAAACATTAGGAAACTAACCAAAGTTACAAATTTGTCCATTGTAAAAGTTATTTTTTAAGGGTAAAAGATGAACGACATTTACTATTTTCTGGCCGTGCAATATAACAGAAATAAATTTTATATATATTTTATCTAAGAGAAATAATTTGGTACATGGTTTTTTTTCTTTTTCCGATTCACACCCTCGTCCTCTCTTTCTTTTAGCCAAACGTATATTAAAAAAAACTCCTAAGTAAAAGGATTGAATGTAATGGATTACAGTCAAACCTCTCCATGACAGCCTCATTTGTTCCGAAAATTTTTGGCTGCTATAGTGAAGTGTCGTTATAGAGGACATATCTAATAACATAATATAATATTGGCAAAATACATAAGTTGTCACTTGACCTATGGTCCAAATCCCTGTTATACACTTTCTAGGAACGAATATTACTTTACACACCCAACCTTTCCAAAGTGTATCTAATACACACCACTTTTGGCAGCTGGCGCGCGCGTGTTTTACACAAAAAAGAGGCGAGTAAATATAAAACTTTCGGGTCTAAATCATTATCTAAATGCCACATGTCCCCAGCCTTTGTTATTTTTTTCTTTTCTATTTTTAGTTATTTAATCTCCAAATAATTTGGTCTTTTTTCCACACACCCCCCACCCGTTTTCTTCTTCCTCTGGACACCTACTTTGTCATCTCCATTAATTAAACTCTTGAACCACAAAAATAGTTTTAGAGCTAGGTCCAAGTTTCAAATTAATTAGTCATCTCCTTCAAGTTTAAATATTTTTAGATATGCTAATGAAATCAGTGACTGATTTCTCCATTTGTTTTCATAATTTTGTTTTTAGATCTGCTTATTTTTTCTTTGGCTTCAAAAATTTAATTTTTTTTGAATGGGTGTGAAGAAAGGGTTTATAGTGTAGGTTTTGCTCTAAAAATTATGGCAATAGTGATGGCTGCCATGGCCAACACTTAAAACACCATGTGAAAGATCTATGTGAATATTGGCCATGACGATAGTGGTGGTTGCCATGGCCAACACTTGATTCATGTGATTTTTTTTTTTCTGGTGGGTATTTCCATGGCTGTGAGATTTTAGAGGAGGCTTGGTGGGTATTTCCATGGAGTTTAGAGGAGGCTTGGTAGGGGAGTTTAAAGAAGATGAGAGATGGGGGGGGGGGGTGTTTCCCGTTTTTTCTTTTTTTCTTTTAAATATATCAATTGTGGTGTAAATTTAGTATTTTTATTTTTTGTTCCTTGAGTTAGGACATGTGTCACGACCTTATTGGTGCGTGATATTATACATATTCTGAAAAACTGGTTAAGAAAAAAGTGGTGTGTCTTAGATACATTTTGGAAAGGTTGGGTGTGTAAAAGTAATATTCGTTCCTAGAAAGTGTGTAACAGGGACTTGGGCCATAAGTCAGGTGGCAACTTATGTATTTTGCCTATAATATTCGGTTCCGAGAATAACTCAGCTTTTATAGTGAATGACTATTATATAAGGATGCTGTTAGAGAGAGGTTTGACTGTATAACTTTATATATATATATATATATATATATATATATATATATATATATATATATATATATATATGAATACTTTAACGAAACTTTTGCCTAAAATATTTACAGAAAATTTAATTGGTTAATGTTTAAAGAAAAGACTCCTATTGCTAAAAGGATTCCAAAGTGCTCATACTTTTCCTAATATAACTTTAGGAATTGAAAGTGTTCCATCAAAGGTTTTTACATGCAGGCGAAGCGTACAAAACATTGTGTTTTTCCAAAGCTATTTTTATTTTTTTACATATATGTTATATTATATAGCTCAAATAAGGAAGGATTTGGTACACAATCTTTAATTGATTTTTTTTTTTTACATATATGTTATATTATATAGCTCAAATAAGGAAGGATTTGGTACACAATCTTTAATTGATTTTGGAGTCCTAAATATTAGGGAATGAATTAAAACTATTCTTAAATATTAAAAAAATAATTAAATTACTATTTTGTCTAGTGTAAAATTAAATTTTTAAGGGTAAAAAAGGCGAACGACATTTCGCTAAGGGCCTTCGTGCTTTTAATATAGTATAGATGTATTTGTTGGGGAGCTTGTGGTTGCTAACATCTTATTGATGAATAATTAGTAGTATTATAAAATTTTAACTTGGCCAAACAGCAAGAAGATGAGTAATGCTAACTCCACGTCACTCATAGAAAAGAAATGCATTAGAGAATGAAATAAGAGAGTCAAATTAAACATAAATGAGAAAGGGGAATCGAAACAAAGAGGTCTGTATTGGTTCGCCCTTGGGTTCTGCAAAGACTACAAGCATTTTCCTGAAGTCATCCAATGCTACCTGCCCTCAGTTGATCAAAAATATATATAGAACTTTGTTACTCAACTGATAAGCCTATCAGGTAATTGCCACCAGCTTGGTATTGACAATCACTCAAATACTAAGCAAGCATGGTATTGTTCGAAAGTTTGTTGAATTTTACAGTAAATTTTAATGTTTGTTGTGATGACTATATATGTGAAATGTTGGTATTTGTTGTGACATGGTTGCACAACTTGCACAAGAAATTCTAAGGATTTGGAAGAATCAATTGAATCTACTATATCAGAACATGGTAACTTCTTGTGATAAACAATATACATCGAAATACAATACGCTATTATGCAAACTGCACGTGTATATATATATATATATATATATATATATATATATATATATATATATATATATATATATATATATATATGTGTGTGTGTGTGTGTGTGTGTGTGTGTGTGTGTGTGTGTGTGTGTGTATATATATACATGCCATAACCGACCTCAAAGACATAAAGACTAAGCAATTGAAGTGCATACAGCATAACATACCATATGCTGCGCCTAATAAGAGAAAAGCAGCGAATTCTTTCTCTTTCTATGCGCTGCCATAGTCACAAAACACTTGTATGGCTCCATCTAAGGGTGGCAAGTGGGCCGGTTAGGACCTGGCCCAGCCCTGGCCTGCGAGCCCATATGGTAGTGGGCCTAAACGGGCCTACCCGTGTCACGACCCTAAACCCGAACCCGGTTGTGATGGCGTCTCTCGTGAAGACAAGGCCAGCCGACACTTCCCATTTCAGTTTTTGAGCATTCAAACAATACGAATTTAAGCCTAAAACATGTCCAAAAGTGAACAGTTAACAGTACAGTTGCAGAAGATAAACCCAACACAGCCCGATACCGGGGTGTCACTAGTCATGATCATCTAAAAATCCGGAATAAGACAAGAAAGTCTACAGAGTTCAATACAAATCTAAAAAAAAGAGAAATAAGGTAAGGGAAGAAGCTCTGGGCTGCGAACGCCGGCAACTACCTAGAGAATCTTCGGATCCGCCGGAGCTGGAAAGATCAACACTCGGTAGCGGGACCAGATGCGCCTGAATCTGCACAGAGGGTGCATGGAGTAAAGTGAGTACTCCAACTGAGTGAGTAATAATCATAAATAAAAACTGAAAGCAGGAAATCACGTAAGGCACATTACAGGCTATAATAAAGCAGTAAAGACATGTAAAAAATCATTTTCAATTCAGTTTAAACTTGAAGAAATACCTTTTCAACAATTAAACAGGTAAATGACAGACAATAAGAAAAATAAACACATAAAGGATTGCCCCTCAGGCACAATGTTAACAGTACCAGTCCCTCGGGCTATATCTCACATCACAATGGATACCCGCGCTCACTGGAGGTGTGCAGACTCATGGAGGGGCCCTTACGGCCCAAGCGCAATATCAAGTCATCTCGTGGCACCATCACTAGGCCCTCGGCCTCATATCAACAAGCCACCTCGTGGCGTACATATCTCAGGCCCTCGACCTCATAATCATAATCAGTGTTTCCTCACAACATAGGCCCTCGACCTTACTCAGTCAAAATCTCACAGCCACTCGGGCAATAGTAAAACATAGTGCTTAGCCCAAAATATAATTTGAAATGTCATTTAAGTGTTAAAGCAGAGTAAACATGGCTGAGTTATGAAAAACAGTAGAATATAGCATGACTGAGTTCATGTATAAAGTCAAAATAGTGAGAAAATATCAATAAAAATCCCCTAAGGGTTTAAATAGTTGGCATGAAGCCCAAATATGGAATTCAGCCCAAAACATGATGATAGCAAATAGTTTTCAGTCAAATACGTGGTAAAACAGTCATTCAGGACGGACTAAGTCACAATCCCCAACAGTGCACGACCCCACGCTCGTCATCTAGCGAGTGCGTCACCTCAACATAGCATAACGATGTGCAAATTCGGAGTTTAATCATACCCTCAAGACATCATTTACAATCATTACTCACCTCAATCCGGTCCAAACTCTAGTCCGCGATGCCTTTACCTCTCAAATCGGCCTCCACTCGCATAGAATCTATCTAAAATCAGAATCACGGCGTCAAAATATGCTAAGGGAACAAAGACCAAACAAAAATAATCAATTTACAATATAAATCCCGAAATTACCAAAACCCGACGCTGGGGCCCACATCTCGAAATTCGATAAATTTTACATCAATAGATTCCTTATCTCCCCACGAATTCATACATACCAAAAGTTCTGAAATCCAACCTCAAATGGTCCTTCAAATCCTCAATCAAAGGTCTAAGTTTTCAAGCCCTAGTTTCCCACAATTTTAACCCTTAATTTCCACTAATTATAGCTCTAATCCGTGAAATAATACCATAGGAACGAGTTTTAGGTCCAAAATCCTTACCTCAATAAAGTTCCCTTGAAATCCTTCTTCAAAATCGTCCAAAAAGCTCCAAAGCCGACTTAAAAATGGTGGAATAGCTCAAAAATCGTGAAGGAAACAATTCATATGTTCTGGCCCAGGGATTTCGCATCTGCGGCCCAATTCCCGCTTCTGCGGTACCGCATTTGCAGCCAATGAACCGCTTCTGCGGTTTTCACTAAAGCAACCAAAATCGCATCTGTGATACTCACTCCGCATCTGTGCCTTCGCAGGTGCGGTTCCTGCCTTCCCAGTCATTTTCTGCTTCTGCGACCCCCTTCACGCATCTGCGGCATTGCACCTGCGGTCCCTAATCTGCAGATGCGGAAACACCAGAAGCAAAAATCTGCAGCTTCTCCAAAAATTCCAAACTCTCTGTCAACCATCCGAAATCACCCCGAGGCCCCCGGGACCTCAACCAAAAGCACCAACATATCCCAAAACCTTATTCAAACTTATACCAATCTTCGAAACACCTCAAATAACATCGGATTCAAGCCTAAGTTTCCAAAATCTTCCGAATTACGTTTTGATCAAAAACTCAACCAAACCACATCCGAATGACCTGAAATTGTGTACACACATCCCAAATGAGACAAAAGAACTACTTCGACTCCCACAATTCCATTCCGACCTATATATCAAAATCTCACCTATCAACCAGAAATCGCCAAAATACCAACTTCGCCAATTCAAGCCTAAATCTACTCTGGACCTCCAAAACACATTCCGATCACGCTGTAAAGTCCCAAATCACCTCCCAAAGCTATCCGAACCATCGGAGCTCACATCCGAGCCCTCTAACACATAAGTCAACATCTGGTTGACTTTTCCAACTTAAGCTTCCTCAAAAGAGACTAAATATCTCAAACCTTACCAAATCCTTTCTGAACTCGAACCAACCAACCCGATCGCATATAGAACCAATAGAAAAAGCAATAAAAAGTAGAAATTGGGAAAACGGAGCGGTAACTCATGAGACGACTGGTCGGGTCGTCACATCCTCCCCAACTTAAACAAACGTTCGTCCTCGAACAAGTCAAGAAACATACCTGAAGCCTCAAACAGGTGAGGATATCTGCTCTGCATCTCCCGCTCGATCTCCCGGGTAGCCTCCTCCACGGGCTGACCTCTCCACTGCACTTTCACTAAAGTTATATCCTTTGACTTCAACTTTCGAACCTGACGACCCAAAATAGATACTGGCTCCACATCATAGGTCAAATCATCATCTAACTGAACAGTGCTGAAATCCAGAACATGAGACGGATCCCCAATATACTTCTGGGGCATAGAAACATGAAATACCGAATGCACACTCGACAAGATGGATGGCAAAACAAGCTCATAAGCCACCTCCCCAATCCTCCGAAGCACCTCGAAAGGCCCAATGAACCGAGGACTCAATTTACCCTTCTTCCCAAATCTCATAACACCCTTCATGGGTGAAACCTTCAACAAAACCTTCTCACCAATCATGTAGGTCACATCCCAAACCTTCCTGTCAACAAAACTCATTTGCCTCAACTGCATGGTATGAAGCCTCTCCTGAATCACCTTCACCTTTTCTAAAGTATCCTGCACCAAGTCTGTCCCCAATGCGTGCGATACCTAGAACTTGCCCTGTGTGTTTGCAAAGGGAAATAGAAGCTGTTGGGTTTTAGAGATGATTGAGGCATTTCTTTGTGTAAGCCTACATATAATGGTGAATCCACCTGTCTATATTGCCATAGTTAACCCCTTTGAGTCTGAAGCCTGTTCTCTGATAACCCTATAATGACCTATATCCCTGTGTTTGAATAGCTGATTGTTTGAACCTATACCTCCGAAAAGCACTTGAATCACTAAAGAACATACAAAAGTCAAAGGTGGGGTGGTAGGGATGTTAGCGAAAAAAAAAATGGGGAATCAGGAATGAATTATTTGAATGGTGCACTGGAATTTTGAAAAATAAAATAAAATATGGAGGGATGATTGGGCCGAGCAGGGAAATTGAGATAAAAGGAAGTGTGTATTAAAAGTACTTAGAGAGGTTAGTCACTACATCCAAATGTATCCTACCCGTCCTTTAGCCTACATTACAACCAAATAAAGACCTCTTGATCTTTGACTAAAACAGCTCGATTAGTAGAGTACTACACTAGGGGCAAGCTTATGGTGTGTCTGTGTGACATGTGAATGTTCTTTGCTGAGAGTGAGTGAATTCTTTCTATCTTCAATTCCTTGTGTTTGAATTTATGCGTGTGGAACTTCTCTAAGACTTTTTGATGTGAGGGAATGTGATTCGGGAGGGAAAAGTAAATCTTCACCTCTGTTAGAGTAACTAGAGTGAGCGCAAGTGTGTCATGGCAGTAGAGTCTGCATCTGGGGTATGACCGGCACATTGATTAGGTTGTTCCGTCAAAATGGTGGGTGTGACATATTTGGGGTAAAGCATCAAACGATTAGGCTTTTAAGTGTGGTTTAGCTTGCTCGAGTACGAGCAAAGGGTTTAAGTGTGGGGTGTTGATAATAGGTGAATTTAACTATAATCAGGCCCTAAATAACCGCTTTCTTGCATAGTTTTAATAATAAAAGTGATAACAAAATGCTCTTATTAGTGCTTTTCATGATTTGAAGGTTATAAATGACTAGGGAAGGCTAGGGAGCACTTTTAGAGTCAAAAAGAATGAAGAAAGAGAGGCCAACCGTGAAATGTCCCAAGTGAACCAACAGGCTGAAGAATCAGAAAAATGACTCTGTCGCGGTTCCACCGCGACCGCGGTGACGGATGCTTGCGGACAGAAGGAGATTCAGAGGAGCTGTTTGGCCGCGGTTCCACCGCGATCGCGGCAGAAACGCGGCAGGAGGCGGAAATTTCAGGGACTAAAGTGCAAAACACGGGATTTTTAGCCCAAAAATCCTATTTTAAACACTAGACTTCGCCCATGAGAGGCATGTATTGATTTTTAGAGTATCTTGGAAGAAAAATAATTGTGAGAGATCACCCAAAACATCTTTCTTCTTTTATTTGATTTTGTTTGCTAGTTTATAATGGATCTTATCTTAGTTTGTTTACCCATAGTTATGAGTAGCTAAATCTTTTGTCTAAGGTTTTGATGGAACCTATTGGGGGATGAACTTCTTGTTTATGTGAATACAAATTGCTAGTTTCAGTCTTTATTTATTCAACTATGCTCTTGTTGTAGTTAATTGACAGGATCCTCAATTAGCTGTGCCTATTTAGTGTGCATAACTCAGGAGAGAGTGCATATGTAGGTTATTGTTGAATAACACCACTCCTACAGTATAAGAGGAATCTATAATTGCGAGTTTAAAGGCGGGATTAGGGATAACGAAGCCTTGGGTGCAATCTTAAGTGAACTGTGTTAATTAAAGCTAGCTAATGTATCTCGGGAGAGTGCAATAGTATATTACTGTGATTACTCGGGAGAGATTTACGGTAAGAAAAGTGTTTATGATTGATAGATGTGTGTTGGGAAATTTGTATGAAGCATAAACAGAAGGGATTCCATTAATAGGGGAAATCTTTACCTTAGTTTTTTCTCATCATTGTTTACAACCTTAGCATTTTAGTTTACAGCTTGTTATTTACTTGCAATCTTAGTTAGTAAAGAAACCTTCAACTGTGATTCAAAAGTTTGAGAAATTGGTTCTCAGGAGTTTAGCTGGTCTAAAGATTGTGATTGATAGGTTAACTCTCTGTGGATTCGACCCTGGGCGTAATACTCGGGTTATATTTGCAACGTCCGCATAGTCCTTTTTATAAGGCATAGTTGGGCGTGATCAGTAACTTAAGGGCACTTTATAGATGACCTGAACAGTATTAATTAAAATATTTAATTCAAGAGTTCAAATTATTAGTGAGGTTCATTTAGTACAAACTTTTTTATTTTACTGTTCATTTACTTCTTTTACCTCTAAAAGTTTAATATACTGTTTTTAATGTAAATGCATACAAATTTATGTCTCAATTTGAAATAATAATTCATGTAAATTAATCACAATTAGATTAGTATATTGACTATTTTAAAATTGTATGGCTTTGAAACTTTGATTACACGTTAAAATAATATATCGAAAAATAAAACTCATCATAAAATTTCTTTTCAATGATGTTAAATATGTCCTCCTGTTAAATTCTTCAATTATAAAATTAGAATAATTTGTACTTCTTAATTATATTATTTTGATTTCATTGTTCATTTATTTGTTTTGCTTTATAACTTATAACCAAAAGCGAAAAAAAGGCAAAATAAATTCTTTAGCAAATTGTTATTTTGAATTTTGGTTTCTTCTCTCTCCGTTTATTGAAATGGAACGTTAACATTTTGATAGATTTAACTAGAACCGTCCCAAAATATTGGGGCAACTGTACATCTCATCATTAGAGCATTAAAATCTATATCTATCTATCTATCTATACTATATTAAAAGTATAAATGCACTTAGCGAAATGTTATTCGCTTATTTTACCTGTTAAAAAAAAATTATACTATACAAAATAGTCATTTAAAATCTAATAACACTTTTACCTTATATAGATTTTCTTATTTAAAGGCCATTAATATTAGAGTTGTATTGAACTGTCCTTATTTTTTCAAATGCAAAAAATATTATTACAAGTAATTGATGTATCTTAAAAAAGAAAGAATTACAAGAAAATATACTTTGATTCACACCATAACAAAGAATGACACATATTTTTTAGTTTTACCCGACCTAGCCTATATTGTACATATTTTAAAAGCACTAGAAAATTCAAATTTTGTTTTCTTACAACCATTGCTTCCAAAAGCTATGGAGTTAAATCTATATTCTCACAAATATAGCTTTCACTCTCTTTTCTTCTCACATATTCTACATATGCTTCAAGAAGCCGTCCGCCATTACTGCTTCTCTCATGTGTCACCTAGTTGCAATGTTAGAAAATTGAAGATTCAACATTCCACCATTGAAGGCCATTCAAAGCTTGGCTTTCAAAAATAATTTTTTTTAGTTTGTTAGTTGTTTGGATTGGGTGTTGTTCCAATTGATTGAAAATATCAAAAAGAGTTCAAAATTTAAATTTGAAGTGATTTGGAGTAGATTTGAGCAAGATTTGAGTTAAATTTCAGAAAAAATGCAATGAAGAAAACGAAGTCAGTTTTTTTGTATAATTATGTATAATCTTGTATAATAGTGTATATGAGTGTATAAACACATCTTATACACTTTTATACACCTTTATACAAGCGTCTGTAGACGAACTTCTTCCACGATTTTCAGTTGCAATTCTTGTTCAAAATCAGTCCAAATCTCCATTAAATGACTTCAATTTTTATATACAACCTCCTTATACTGTTTCTAACAATTCTAGATAATACCCACTCAAAATTTCTCACAAAATCAAATTCGAAATCTAAACCCACATATTTAAGCTTGTTAAAAATCTAATTTTCACCATCCAAATGGATTTTGTTTGTTGAACTAATATTTGGGTTACAGTTACTGATTCGAAAATTAACTTAAAAGCTTGAGCAATCGTTTTTAAAAATTAAATAGTAATTTTAAGAATCTATTGGAATTGGATGTTGAATCTTAGCCTATTATTTTGGGCTAATTGGTTGTAAATTGAAATATGGTCTATAAAATGGAAAAGTAAGGATCTCAGTTGTTCTTATGTGAAATTTTCCCCTTAAAAAAGGTTGTTTTTTTTGTTATTTTCAATTAAGAGTTCTGAAAGACATATATATATCCCGGAAAATGTCTATTTATCTTTCTTTAATTATAAGAATCCCTAAATTCTCACGTGTGGTTTGTCAATTGGTCTTAATGCATCTTATGATTTTAGAAGCTTAATTAACATATGTTCATTAGATACTGGAAAATATCAATATATACAATTGAATTTGACAGCATCATATCTAACTAAATAATTTAAGCAATCAATTGGGTGATAATATAATTAACAAGAATAACATAGAATAAATTGTTCTATTTCATTTTTCAGTTATAGGAATATATATAGTCTCCTTTGTGGGTTATCAATTGGTCTTAATGCATCTCATTAAGTTTAGAAAAGCGTAATTAACGATAGGCTCATTAGATATTTGGACATATCAATGTATAAAATTTAATTTGATACTATAATATTTATTTAAATAGTTTAGGCAGTCAATTGGGAAATAACTAACAAGGAACATGGAGAGATTAGTTGTCCTACTACCTTCTGATATTATATTTAAAATTCTAGTTGGGCAATTTCTTTCATTAATATGCTTTCAATTGTAATTTATTTCAATTTTCACCTTGATAGTAAATAGTTCATCAAAAATCCACAAAACATCCAGCACCGCTGCAAAGCCTAGGCTTGCTAGCTCTCTATAATTAATCCTTTTGGGATCACAACTCCAACTTATATTAATTTTTTGTTTATTATTTAGCTATAAATCTGCTTAATAGTAGTCATATAATTCAACTACAAATTTTAAGTATGTTTTGTGACAAAACTTTGCTGTCACTAAATTGCAGGTTGATTAGAGACAACAAAATGATTGTCACTAATTGTTTATAATTTTAGTGACAAAAAGTAAGGTCACAAAAAAGTATACAAGTTTATGGCTAAAGATTAGATCATTTAATTACAAATTTTGAGTCATCACTATTTGGTAATACATTTTTAGTGACGAAATCTTTTCGTATCGAAAGTTCAGCTAATTTTAAGATAAATAAATTTTCGTCATAAACTGTGTGCAACATTAATGACAAAACTAATTTGTCACGAATAATTTTACTTTTGTAGCTAATACTACACAATAAATGGCGCCAACTCATTTTTTGGTGGGAAACTTTCGTGGACGCAACTTTCACCACGAAATTTTATGTTTCGTCACTAAAAGTGCATAGCTCATGTCTTTAAAGACGAAATATAATTTTTGTCACGAAAAATGAATAATCAGTGACGAATTTTGTGTCGTAGCTAATAATTTCGTAGCTAAATACTACATTTGTTGTAGTGAAGGTTTTTAACAGAATTGAATGGTCTTTATTAGAGACACTCTCCATGCCTTTAACTTCCCCACTAGCACCATTAACCTCATCATGTCCTGTGCAAGCTCATCGTCCGTATCTGTCCTATTGAATGGGGATCAAACCAACCCCTTCAAACTTTCTAGAAGTATCAGGCAAGGTGATCCCCTCTCCCTTTACCTGTTTATTTTGTGCATGGAGAGACTCTTTAGATCAATTGATGAAGCTGTCCAGGATAAGAAGTGGTGCTCAATTAGCAAAAAAATCAACCAGGTCTCAGGCGAAAAAATCAATCTTGCAAAATCAAGGGTATTCTTCTCTGCCAATTGCCAACTCCACCAAATGGAAATCAACTCCAACAGTCTGTCCATTCAGGCCTCAGCCACCTTTGGCAAATACCTGGATTTTCCTATTTTTCACAAAAGGCCAGTCAATAATGATTTCCAATTCATTATTGATAACATGCACTCCAATATGGTTGGTTGAAAAACTGGCCTCCTAAATATGACGGGGAAAACTACCCTTGCAAAAGCCTCCCTAAATAGTATCCCTAGCCATGTCATGCAATTCATCAAACTCCCCTAAAAAACTACTAAGAAATTGATAGAACTGAAAGGAATTTCATCTGGGGTATCACACCTAATAGGAAAAAATGCACCAAGTGGGCTGGGACACTGTCGCCAAGCCTAAGACCCAGGGAGGGCTCGGAATTCAAAGGGCAGAATTGAAGAACGAAAGCCATCCATTCAGGACTTGCCTGGAGGCTCTTTCATAACACATCCTCCATCTGGGCAAAAACTCTGATTGCCAAGCACTGCAACTGGCGACACCCATCCAAAAAAGCAAAATCCTCCACTTGACAGTGCATTCTTAATGGGTGGGAAACATGTACACAAGCCAGGAGATGGGTGGTTCACAAAGGGAATAGAGTCAGCTTCATAAATGACCCTGGATCCCAAACCACCCATCCATTATGTCCATGATTGAAGGTCCACTAACACAAGCTGACCTGTCAACTACAGTTGCTGCCATCTACAACAATGGGGTATGGGATATCTCCTCCATCTCCATGAACATCCTTACAAACATCATAAACATACTTTTAACTACTTTTATTCTACCCAAACTTATTAAGGAGTATAAGATAATTTGGGAAAATACTGATAATGACCTCTTTAGCACAAAATCAGCTTATACCCTTATTGCCAACTTTGCCTCCCGGGAGGGGACAGATAATAACAACATCCACTTGTGGATCTGGAAACTGAAGGCCCCCAAAAAGATCAAAACCTTCATATGGCTCCTTTACCATGAAAGGCTTCCAACAGGGGCTTATCTCCAAAGTATTGGGGTCCACTGTGACCCAATTTAATGTTTTTGCAATGAAGCTCTTGAGACTTCTGCACACATCTTCTTAGAGTTCCCTAATGCGAAATCCTTATGGGAAAAATTAACCTCAAAGAGCACCAATGCAGCACAAACCCAAAACCCGAAATTCACTAGCAGGGACTAGGCTACTACATGGGCTTCTCTCAAATGAAAACCATTCAAAAACAATCTTAGTTGGGAGGATTTATTCCCTTTTAGCTTCTGGCAGATCTGGATTACTAGGAATAATAACCTTTTCAACAAGAAAAAGGATACGGTCCCTACTATAATTATTTTGGCAAAGGCTACTAAGTATATCACTATCTCAGTAAACAAACTACCTATAAAAGAGAAAATCATCTGAGTCAAATGGACCCCCCTCCCCCATCAAGAGGCCATTATAAGCAACATTGATGGAGCTGCTAATAGGAATCCTGGTAAGGGAGAAGTGGGAGGAGTTTTCATGAACTCCAGCGGAAACTGGGTCCTAGGTTTCATGGGAAGCATGCAACACTCCACAAATACACAAGCGAAACTCCTTGCTATTCTAAAAGGATTGCAGATTGCTGACCAAAGAGGGATCACACCACTTGAGATCAACACATACTCGACTGAGGTAATAAGAATGCTAAACTGGGGTTATTATGAATTTGACTCCATTATTTTTGAATGCAGGTTAATCATCCTAAGACGAAGAGACGTGGTGGTGAAGCACAACTACACGGAGACGAACAAAGTAGCTGGCATGATGGCAAAAGAGGTGCCAGCAAGAACTTTTTTGATAGCATAAGATTCACGACAGTTCCTCCGGTGTTTGCAAATCAAGCTTTTTGGGCAGACATCTTAGGAACTGTTTTTTCTAGAATTTAAATATTAGATTACATGTATATACCGAAAAAGCTCAGAATCTAAAATCGTACCTTGTTACAGAAGACTATTCTAATTCTTTTCGAGTAAGAAATCCTCACGAGAATCTTCACAAGAACTCTCTAAGGAATTGAGAAGAGAAGAAGGATACAAGCCTGTGCGCGGGAGTTTCCTCACCAACTTCTTTTAGTTAATACTCTTAAGCGATATATGCAACCGTTAGGAAGAGTCCTACCGTTGTGCCTCTTCCTCTTTATTAATTTTAAGATTCAAATATATATTAAATCAAATTTTTACATGGATCTGCGTCCACGGAATCTAATTCCTTCACTACCAAAACAACAAATGAAAGCAAAGAAAGCGAATTGGCTTTCCACTGTAAGGTTACACCAATGTCAATATACCGTAGTAGACACCACTACGTACGTAATAAGATCACCAGATCAAGAATCTTTCTCTTAGTTGCCGCATCATGAATCTGATATAGTGACATTGAATTGGGCATTTCCCATCTCTTCAATTTGTGTTTCTTTAATTTCCATAGCAGAATTCGTGGTAGATTGGCTGCAATTCTCCACTTCAATCAACTGTAGTGAATACAAGCTCTCAAAACTAGAAGGAATGCTTTCTAGTTTAGCACACCAACGCAACACGACCCGCTTGAGGTTCGGGAAAGCATCCTCCGAGGCATTCCATTCGACAATTCCCAGAGACTGTAGTTTCAGGATTTTAAGGTTAGGAAACTCCCCGACATTGACATCCCACTTGTCCTCCTCAATGTGGCAACTATCTAGATTTAAGTTTTCAAGATTAGGTAGCTCTCCAATGGTCGAAATTCTTCTCCATGGATCGCGAAAGTCGAAATAGAGCAGTGTCAATTTTCTGAGAGTTGACGGGAAGTCAAACTCTAGTCGAGAAAGAGCAATTTTAGGACTATAATAATTGAGAGAAAGTGATTGCAGTCGATCTAGAGACTGAAAAACTGGTTGGCTGCATGATCGGGATTCGAAATCATCATCACGGATCACGCATACCAATTTTACAATATTACGTAGTACATGACTTATAATGGGATTGTCATAAGGAAGATGAAACCTAACTGCGGATAAAGTTTCCAGCTTTCCTAATTGTGAAGGTTTTTGTGAATTTTCAGGTAAAGGTGAACACCAAAAACGAGATATACCAGACAGTTGCAAATGCCTCAAGTTAACCATATCCCATATGGTCTTTGGTAGCTTAACCCAGCGATCAACACTGTTCAAAATCAATGTCTCTAAATTGGCAAGAAAGCTTATAGCTGATGGAATTTCACGAAAAGCACCACTTATTGACAGGTACCTTAAATGAATCAAGAGTAGAATTCCTTCGGGAAATGAATCAGTGACTCTAACATTCTCCAAATCCAGCACTGTTAATAATTTGAAAGCTTCTAAAGATTCCTCAAATTGTTCTGTTGAGCGGATGGTGCTACTAGAGACAGTAAAGCGCAAAGAATGAGTACCTTCCGGGGGAGGATTCCACATCATAAAATCATGTATATCAGAGCAAATAATGCGCCGAGAAGTCATATCAGTTGCAACTTGAGGATTATTATAGCCAGAACTGCGGGATTTACCAATAACAATAATGTAATTAGATACAACAACATACCCAGTAAAATCTCACTAGTGGGGTTTGGGGAGGGTAGAGTGTACGCAAACCTTGCCCCTACCCGGAAGGTAGATGAGAAGCAAAACTAAAGAAGAAAGAATAGAGCCAAGGATCAGGAAGAGTATATTTCTTACCCATAAATCTGTAGTAAATGTATTTCTTCTTGAGCTTTTTTCGAGCAAAACTGATGTATGAGATCGTGAACACGAACAACTTTGAGTCTGCCCAAGGAACTTCTTTTGGCAACCGTAACAAGGTTACTCCCTATAAGCTCCAGTAAGTAACTTGTCGCAACATGTTCCAAGCTTGTCAACTCAATGAACTCATTGTGCGGTATAAATCCTTCGCAGATCCATAATTGTATCAACTTCCATATCGGTATTTCTTCATCCTCAAGAAATGTTCCAAAGTACAGGAAACATGGTCTCAAATGATGAAGCAAATACTTGTAGCTCAATTCGATTACCTCCATTAACCATTTCGCATCATGAAAAAGGTTTGAGCTCAAATTTAGAGTGACTTCTTTCCAGTAACCCACTTCCTTTTCTCCCCTGGCAAGAAGCCCTGCTGTCAAAACTATTGCAAGAGGTAAACCTAAACAACTGCTTGCAATTTCATTTCCGATCTCTTCAAGTTCATCGGGACAACTTTCTTCCTCGAATACTATCTTCTTCCATAGCTCCCAACTTTCTTCTTGTGTCAGATGCCGAAGATGGTGAGGATTTTTTGAGGCATAGGAAGCCACATCGTTGAGCCTAGTAGTCAAAACAATCCTACTTCCCTTGTTATCATCCGGGAAAATTGTTCGCAAGTCATCCCATGAATCAATGCTCCACAGATCATCTACTACAATGAGATATCTCTTTCCTTTCAATAATTTGCGTAGCTCATCGGCTAATTCGCTGGGATCACTTTCTTCTCTTGTGGTATTCTTCTTGTCAAGTCGTCTCAAAATCTCTAATAGTACCTTTCTCCGGTCATACACTTGTGAAATACAGCACCATGAACGGACATCAAAATGCTCCATTACAGTTTCATGAGAATACAATTTTGTAGCTAAAGTCGTCTTGCCCAATCCAGGCATTCCTACAATAGGTACAATGTCTAATTCTTTTGGTCTTCCAACAAGTCGCTTGAGGAGCGTTTCCGCTTCGTCCTCATGTCCTAGAATTACTGGTGATGCGATATACCCGACTTCCATTTTTGTGATTGATGGTTTCAAGCAAAGGAAAGAAGAAATTAAGCAGCAGGAGGAGGTCAAATCAAACGGTAGTAAGGAAATGAATGTTGATGTATATATATATGGTGAATGGTGGTTTCAAGCAATGAAATGAAGATAGAAAGAGAAGGAGCTCAACTCAAGGTATATTAGGATGTGATTCAGGTGAAGGTTGATATAAAAGATGATTGGTACTTCTTACTTGAGTAAATCAAAGAAAGGAATAAATAGAAGCTCAAAAACCAAGGGGCAGTAATTAAGTAGTAACATGGTTTCTTTAGCCATCACTGAAAATTGCCATTAAACTATTACAAAGGAGTAGCATAAAATAAGGAATCGTGCATAGGCTTATATCTAATACCGTCTTTCTCTTCTTTGCAAGTTTAATGGTATATGGTAAAATATGTTCATATTAAATGCTCGCATGATAAAACGACATATGGAGCCGATAACAGAAGGCAATCAGGTCTGAAGGCAACGATCTCGTTTGTTCCCGAAGGGAATGATGTTCATAAAGGCGAAATAAATGTCTGTTACCCGGTAGCATTTAATGGAGAATATTCTATAGTTATAGAGAATATGACATTCACTGCCTCCCATTACACATTCTTCAATGAACTTCATAATTTTCATTAACGAGGTGCTTGATCCTAGGAACTTGTTCCCTAGGTGCAATTATAAATAGCGAGCTCAACTACCATTGTAAAGGACGAGAATTTTCTAACGAGCTCATACTATACTCTGCTCAAAAACTCAATAATATTTTATCTTCTTGCTTATTAATATTGTTACTAGTGCCTCCGGAAGCTCTGCTCCAGGAACCAGAATTTCTGCTATCTTGTCTCGATTTCAACGCTAAGTTTTACATTCTTGTTTAATTTATTTATCATTTTGGGATCAAATCAATTCACTTGTCTATAAATCACCCATAAATTTAACTGCACTATTTTACGGATAAACAGTTTGGCGCCCATCGTGGGGCTGAGACAGTTGTGTAATTGAGTTGATCCTTGCATCTATTAGTAACCTGTTTGATTCTTTGTTCTTAGCAAAAATCATAGAAAATGGCAGATAACGATGTCAACATCGCACACAACATTGAGGCCTAGGGAAATCAGCCTCGGCGCAAAGATTCGAACAGTGATACTCACAACGAGGGGGATGAGGCCAGGCCGGTTCATGGCAAGCAATATCCACGACATGTTTGAGATGCAATTCCTGATGATGCTGAAGACGAGCACGTCGCTAAAATAGTAAGGATCCTGAGGGAGCAACAAAATACCATTATGGGCCACCTCTCACGATAGGATCAGGTCATGACGGAGTTAAGACAGGTGTTGTCGGGTGCTTTCAACAACACAAATGGACGATGTCCAGTTCCTCCCGGTGCTCCCGCAAATCAAACAACGCGGAGGGTCTACAACAACACTCCGAGGGGCGAAGTCGGCTTCGACGGGGTCGGGGGGAATGGTAGCGGATCCACTAATAACAATGAGAATGATCACTTTAAAACCGAACTCATGCGGTTTATGAGGGAAATAAATGCCCAAATGGATCAGATTCTGGGCGCACTACCAGTGTTGAAAGGACCGGGCTCAAAGAAATACACCCAATTGTCGTTCAACCAAGCACGACATAAGAGTTAATCTCAAAGCGGTTCAAAATGCTAGACGTGCCGAAGTATGATAGGACTTCGGACCCTCATGAGCACATCACCACCTATACAAGGACGGTGAAGGAAAACGATTTAGCTTCACACGAGATTGATTCAGTCTTACTAAAGAAATTCGGGGAGACCATCACGAAGGGAGCCCTAACATGGTATTCGCTCTTTCCCGAGCACTCAATAGATTCCTTCGAGCTACTCGCGTATTTTTTTATCAAAGCCCTTGACGGGTCTAGAAAGGTACATGTTTGAAAGGCCGACATATTCAGGATTGCACAAGGAGAGTCCAAATTGATGCGGGAGTTCGTGACCGGATTCCAGAAAGAAAGCATGTTGCTCCCCGTCGTGCCAGGAGAATAGGCAGCCACATCATTCACTAAAGGGCTAAATCCGAGAAGTTCTGATGCTTCCCAGAAATTGAAAGAAAGTTTGTTCGAGTTCCAGGCAACAACATGGGTGGATGTTCACAATCAGTATGGGTCAAAGAAAAGAATTGAGGATGATAAGCTCGGTTTCCCGGCATCGACCAAGGGTCGGGACCGGGAGAAGAATAATGATAAACCAAATGATGATTTCGACACAGATCGACGGTCTTCAAGGGGTCGATTTTTGCCCTATGAACGGGCCGAAGGACACATCAGAGGTTCTGGTCAACGAATAGATTCGCTACCAATTGGAGAGCACATTGCGGACAGAATAACAAATCATTTCAGGACATGGAGATATCGGGTTCCCAGGACTCCTCCTACCTGAAGCTATCCAAGTACAACTTCAACATCAGCGTAGTGGAGCTAGTGTCTGTTATGAGGAACATTAAGGAAGCATAGTTCCCAAAGCCAGTGAGATCTGATCCAGTCAAAGTGATCCTAATTTATGGTATGAATACCATAGGACCAATAGCCATCAGACATGGGACTACCGAGATTTGCTCAAGGAGGTGGCGACATTGCTGAGAAATGGCCATCTCAGAGAATTCTTAAGCGATTGGGCTAAAACTAATTACGGCCGCAATTGTGATAACACGAAACCTTCGAAAGCAAGAGAAAACCCTCAATGTTTGACGATCAACATGATTTTTGGGGGTAACGAGATTAATGGTGTGATATTTTTAGCGGCAAAAAAGGTGGAGGTATTAGTAACCCACAGTAAGAGACTCCGGGAAGTTGCAGAGGATGACATTACTTTCATGGAGGAAGACACAAATGGACTAATGCTACCGCACAATGATGCCTCGGTAATCTCTTTAACTGTCTTAAATTTTAATATTAAACGTGTTTTGATAGACCGAGGAAGTTCAGCCAATATTTTCTAGTTGAGAGTGCTAGAGCAAGCCAAGCCGACCAGAAGTATCGTTCCAGCCACAAAATGCCTTGTCGGGTTCAATTTGGCAAGCGTGACAACCCGAGGAGAGATCCTGCTGCCCACAAATGTCGAGGGGGTGACAAAGACGACCTTTTTTGAGGTTGTAGCTAGACGGCAATATGTGCTACAATATTATCCTGGGGAGATCATGGTTACACGAGATGAAGGTCGTGCCGTCAACATATCATTAGTTATTAAAGTTCCCAACTCCCGAGGGGATTAAATAAATAAGAGGAGACCAACCGACAACAAGGGAGATGAACGCAATCCCAATTTCCAATAGCAAAGGGAAGGAATATACAACATAGCAATTATAGGAACTAGAACCTACTCCCGAGCCGAACAAGTCAACCAGGGGGAGGAGTCATCGGAATCCTATCAAGTACCGAGATATTTCCAGGTACCAAAAGGAATGGACGCAAAAAATCCACATCAGAAAAACTTGAGCAAATCGCATTATACAAAAAGTTCTTGGAGAGGAAGTTCTATTTGGGGACATGACTAAACCCCAATCTCAGGTCAGGATTTATCGAATTCCTTAAATTTAACGTTGACTATTTTGCGTGGTCGCATGCGGATATGAAAGGTATCCCGCCAAAAGTGGTCATGCATAAACTAAGCCTGGATCCCAACATCCCTCTGGTAAGATAGAAACAATTTCCTATTGCCAAGGTTAGAAACAAATTTGTCAAAGAAGAGGTAACTCATTTGCTTGATATCAGTTCAATTTGAGAGGTAAAGTATCCTGACTGGCTAGCTAACGTAGTAGTAGTTCCAAAGAAAAATAATAAATTTTGCATGAGCATAGACTATAAGGATCTAAATAAGGTGTGTCCTAAAGACTCATTCCCATTGCCAAACATTGATCAAATAATCGATGTGACGGTCGGGCATGAGTTAATGAGTTTCCTCAATGCTTACTCCAGGTACAATCAAATCAAGATGAACCCGTAGGAGCAGGAGAAAACTTCGTTCATAATGAACTTCGGCACATATTGTTATAATGTGATGCCTTTCGGGCTAAAGAACGCTGGAGCCACTTATTAGAGGCTCTCATAAAAAAAAAATCTTCGAGAAACAAATAGGAAAAACCATGGAAGTTTACATAGATGATATATTGGTTAAGTCTTTGAAGGCAAGTGATCATCTTAAACACTTGCAAGAAACCTTTGACATCCTAAGAATGCACAATATGAAGCTTAACCCCGAGGAGTGTGCATTTAGAGTTAGCTTTGGTAAGTTCTTGGGATTCCTGGTGTCGCAAAGGGGGATTGAGGTCAACCCCGATAAAACTAAATCCATCAAAGACATCCTACACCAGCTATCAAGCGTGAAAGAGGTTCAAAAGTTGACATGAAGACTGGCTGTTTAAGCAGATTCATTTCCCGATCTTCAGAAAAATGCCATTATTTCTTTTCGCTCCTCAAAAAGAAGCAAAGTATGAAGCTTTGATTGCAAGACTCGAGCTAGCCCGGGGACTGGACTCCAAGGTCATGGAAATTAAATATGACTCCCAATTGGTAGTAAATTAGGTCTACGGGATCTTCGAAGCCAAAGATGAATGCATGTAGCAATATGTAATTAAAGTCAAGGCTCTGCTCGCACGGTTCAGGGAATAGCTGATTACCCATATCCTGAGAGTAGAAAACGCAGAGGCAAATGCGTTAGTTAATGCGGGATCGCCCACAGAAATGAAGGGATCAGACTCTAGTACGGTCATGCAACTTATGTATTTCGTATTATATGTTGACAGCCTTACGAAGTAAACTCGACCAATTTGGTCTAGGACTAAAGAAAATGAGATCATAGACTATCTAGAGCACGGGAAATTGCCTGAAGATCCCAAGGTATCTCAGATGTTGTGCGCTAAAGCATCTCGATATAGCTTCAAGGGAGGTCAACTGTATAGAAAATCTTTCCAAGGCCCGCCGGCCCAATGTTTGGGAGCTTCCGAAGCTAACTATGTCATGCGAGAGAGTCCACTAAGGGATCTACGGAAATCACTCAGGCGCGAATTCCGTAGTGTTAAAATTAATTACGGCAGGATACTATTGGCCCCGGATGGAAAAAAAACGCTAAGGCTTATGTTCAGAAATATGATAAATGTCGATGATACACACCATTGGTATATCAACAAGCAGAGCTACTATACTCAGTTTTGTAGTCATGGTCATTCATGAAGTGGGGGATGAATATAGTTAGTCTGCTGCCACAGCCCCCGGTAAGGTAAGATTTCTTTTGATTTTAACTGATTATTTTTCTAAGTGGATTGAAGTAGGTCCCTATTAGAAGATCGACAAATGCGAAGTGGTATATTTCTTGTGGGAGAACATAATTTGCAGATTCAGGATACCAAAAGAGATAGCCTGTGACAAACAGGCTACAATTTATAGGCATAAAGGTCACAAAATTCCTTGAACACTTAAAAATCAAAAAGATCACATAATCACCCTATCATACGAGCGCAAACTGTCAAGCAGAATCAAGAATCAAAATGAGATTAGAAGCAACCAAAGGAAAATGGCCCGAAGAGCTACTAGAAGTACTATGGGCATACTAAACAATGACCAAATTAAGCATATGGGAGAGTCCTTTCTCTCTTGTGTACAAAGTAGATGCCTTGATTCCGATGGAAGTAGGATAACCTACCTTGAGATATTTCCAGGCGGATGAAGAAGCAAATAATGAAGTAATATTGATCAAATTGGAGTTGGTCGACGAACGCAGGTACTTGGCGCATATAAGGATGGCAACTCAAAAACAGAGAATGGAAAGATATTACAATCGAAGAGTCAATCTCTATTATTTCAAAGTAGGAGACTTGGTTTTAAGAAAAGTAACTCAGAATACCCAGGAGCTCAACGCAGGAAAGCTAGGTCTAACATGGGACGACCCTTATCGGGTTTCAGCTGTCACCGGAAAAGGGTCATATGAATTGGAAAATCAAGACGGAGTAAAGTGGCCAAGCAACTGGAATGTTACACACCTCAAAAAATACTATTGCTGATGAGCCTCGCCTATACTCAGGGGCGGCTCAATACTATTGGGGGCCTAAATCCAAACTTCCATAAGAGGCCTTTAATTATTTTTTTGTAATAAAAAAAATTCATATATATTATTTATTTGAAATATAATTTTTTAGCTTTTCAGATGCAAAATTGTGAATATTTATTTTATAATCAATTTCTTCTAATAGGTATTTTTTTAATTGATAATATAGTTAATCCATTTAATCTCTTGCGCCATGGTTGATCTTAAGTAAGATTTTATCAATTTTAATTTAAAAAACTTCTTTCAAATTTCTAGTTTGTGATCGAGGACGACTCGAGACAACTGATACAAATATTGTTACCATTATTCTATATGCAATATAAGCATTTGAAAAAGAATCAAGTCTTTTTATTGGATTTAGTATATCAAATAGAGTACTATCATTTCTTCTTTTTGGGATTGTATCAAAGATTCAACTTTTTTCCTTAAGTTTTGAATAACCGAATTCATACTATATTTGGCATATTTAAATTTTTATAAATAGTAAAAGGATAATATATGCGTACGTATTGAAACTATCAAGAAAAACAAACGTAGATTAAAACTAGTACTAAAACGTTGGAATAGAAGAACCTGATTTATTAATTTGATGTGAAAATAAATATTTGTTGCTTTCAATATACTTATGGTAGGCTTTAGCTTGATTGACGAAAAATACGGAACAATATGATCTCTTGGAGGCACAAAGAAAAAATATAATAGTAGTAACGTTTGGTGAGAACTGAGAAAGATTAAAAAAGAAAATTGAATATTATGCAAACCAAGAAAGGAAGTGCAAAAGGTTCACATAATATTTGATGAGAAAAAGACTAAAGAAAAAAGAATAATCACTTGATTCTTCCATAAATTTTGCATTTATACGTTAGGGGCCCATTGTTAAGAAATAAAAATATCTTTATTTTTTTTCCAAAATATGTAATAAGAGTAAAAATACTTAATTAAAAAAATTATAGGATAAAAAATGAGAAGCTTGGGCTTTAGAGGCTTTACCCAAAAGTCGGCCCTGCCTAAACTGAAAGTATGTGCTACACTCTTTTTTCCTTCGCCCAATTTTTGTCCCAATTAGGTTATTCTGGCTAGGTTTTTAGCAAGGCAACAACAGAAAGTATACTACGAAGGAAGCTTCATCAGTAGAAATAAGACCTTTAAATACAAGGCATGCAAGCAACGAGCCACTACAGAGCAGTTAAATCGTCATTTACTCGGTAGCAAAGTTCCTACCGAGAAATAAAGCTTGCTATCGAGCCAAAAGTTACCCGACGGTCCACGAGTGCAAGTCATTGGGAGATTGTTAGATAATCTTTGGCTCAATAGCAAAGTTCTTAAGGGGAAATGAAGCTTGCTATCGAACTAAAGATTATCTAACCATTCACTAGTGGAATCATCAAAGATGCAAGATTTCCAGTGTCCAAATTCGCACTCCTTGAATTTGAACACTGGGGGGGGGATGATATGATAATATGGCAACAATGACTTCCACATCGACCGGGACTATGAAATCCAGAAACAAAGTTGTATCATCGAGACTGGGGACTATGTGGCCAGCCCCATAGAAACAAGTTGTACAAGTTAGCTACAACTAATGGAAATTTCGTTTTAGCATAACGAATGCTTATGTAATTTTGAAAATGTAAGAAATAAAGTAAAATCCTTTTATTTTTATCTTGTTTCTTATCCTATCGATGAATTAATTTTATCATTTAAACGTTAAACAAGTACTTCAAATGCTAGTGCCGTAATGAACATGAGACGTACTCTTCAAGAGAACCGTAAACATAAGAAGGTCCTCTCATATGAAACCCTCACGGTAAAGGTTTGATTCCGAAATACTTATGTCCGAGATCCAAATGCTATCCGGGAAAAATGTCACGATCCAAACTGATGGACCGCGACGGGCACCCGGTACCTTACTCAACCGAGTACCAATGTAACATATCTTTTTTTATTACATCATCATAAGTAAGTGGACCAGAAGGGGCATCATGAGATAACCAAAGTAAATGTGAGGGAATACCCGACATAGAATGACCAACCTAATATAGAAACTCATACCTGTGACATACGGGCCTATAAGGCCAATGTGATCCATTTTATACTTAAATATAGGCCGACAAGGCCATACAAGTATCAGTATATATGACATCTGTCTACAAGCCTCTAAGAATACATACTTATTATTAAAGTCAGGACAGGGCCTCGCCATACCAAACAATACGCGTCTAAATCATATTGACCAAACAAGCAACTCCGGAGCAAATGGAGCTCACTAACATCTTCCGCTGAGCTGATAGTCTAGTTGGAGTACTCTCAACCTATCTATCGGGACCTGCGGGCAAGAAACGCAACATCCCCAAGTAAAAGGAACATCAGTACGAATAATGTATCAAGTATGTAAGGAATGAAAATCAGTAAATAATAGACATGAGAGAAACATGGAGTAAAAGACTTAAGTTTGAATATCCCTGTGAATTATTTAATACTTATAATATCACGCATATGCGTATAAATGTCATACCAAACATGGGTATATGCGTTCATAACATCATCAAGTCTCTGAGGGCATCCCATTATATCATCTCGGCCACTGTGAGCAAATCACCAACGTATACCAGCTGATCAGGTGGTGGTGCGTATATAATGCCGTAACCTTTTTTCATATCCCATACACACACACACACACACATGAGAAGTGTACATGAATGCAATGCATGAGAAGTACGTCAATAAAATCTCTTGGAATTGTCATAAGACCATTATGCCTCTAATTAATATCATGAAATAAACTTTATGAACTTACGTATTTTCGGAGACCCATGAACAAATGATAGAATAATAGGACACATGGAAAATTAAGAACATAAGCATCTCTAGCATTTCTATGAATAGAGTCATCTATGAAAGTTGTGCATTTGCTCATTTTGTTGTATCGTATGGATCATGCCAAAAGAAATGAAGGGATAGTCTTAATATACCTGAGCCGATTCTCTTGAAAATCCTCCCAACACATGTCAATAGCGAAAATATGTAACGGCGGATTGAAGTAGAGAAAAATCTGTATGATATTCTTGAAAAAGATTGCACCGTACTCTCTTACAATTGCAAAATCCTGTGCATCTTCACTTGCATTTTTGGACGTTGGTGGATCTGGTTTTGATTGCAAGATTCCTTCTAACTTTGATTTGGAAGAATCCTTAACGTTGCTGGAGTTCTTTTTGATGCATAAATTCATGAATCCAATTTCCATTATTGGAAAATGTATTTATTTACAATAGTTGGTCAGCAAAATCCACGTTTGATTTATTTTGTGTCACCACCTCCTTTAAGCTTGATTAGTTGGCAATTTTTTACCACACTTACATACCCCTACGTGTATAAATTCCCCCTTATAATTATCCAATAAATTTCACTTAAATATTTATTCACAAATCCAATAATTAACCAATTACCCATATAATTAAGAATTATCTCAATTTACTTAAAATACTACTCACTTTTAACATACTTTATACATCTTGCTATCATGGTCATGTGGTATATTGTATGACACTAGTCTATGAATACGGAGTATTATAATTTGGACCGTATTATATCCCCGAATTGCCAAACTTCGACAGAACTCATTTTCTTTGATTCGCTTACCCTCTCACCTTCATGAATTAACTTATCACTTGTTTGAAATAACATAATACTTATTATCCCCCAAAATATCTCAGTCCCGAACTTACGTCGATTAACTTATGACGAAACTTTAACGCACAAAAATGCAGAATGTAACATCTCATTTCCGAGATTTTATCAATTTACTTATGGCGTACTTCCACGTACGAAACATTGGGTATAACAAAAAATACACCCGAAGCAATTGCATATTTAATGCAAAGAGAAAAACTTGCGCAATACTTAAATGAAAAAAATACTTTTTTATACAGCAAAAGTGCCAAGCAGCACAAGTACAAAAATATGGAAAGGAAAAGCAATGTGAAAAGAAACAAAAAAGCTAAGCTACTGCATTCCTAGAATCCCGAGGAAGGGAAGCATTTGCACCCCCAGGAGAAGTGGCGGATCTGCCACTGGCTCAATATCTTGGACTTCATTATCATCCCCTTCAGGTTCTTCTTCAGTTCCCTATAACTCGGAAATGAAACTAGAAGAGATGGTAGCATCATGTTGGAACAGGAGACCCGTTTGGGCCTTAGCGATTTCGGCATCTAAGTCATTGATGCGCGTTTTGGCCTCTTCTGAGGTTTTTCTCCTCATGATATACATAAAATATATTTTTTCAACAATAAGGGAAGCCGCTCGGCACTGAAGTTCTTCTTTAAGACAGTCAACTCGGTCGAAAGGTTATCCTGCTCAGATCTAGCAGCCTGGAGGCTGACATCAAGGTCAAGGATATTGGAGTTAAAAACTTTATTGTGCTCCAAGACTCTCTTATGCCTCTCTTCCAGCCGTGCATATTTCTCCTCAGCAGCATCAATCTCTCCAGCTATGGATTTCAAGCCGCCTCCAAATTATTTAATATTTCACTAAAGGCAGCTTCGCAATTGGATACAGCAAGAACGACATTTTGGACCTCAACCTACTTTGCCTTGGCTTCGTTAATTTGTACCCTTAATAGGGTGGCCTCTTGGATGAGGGTCACTACCTCTTGCTCGTTTTGCTGCAATCGAGCCTCCAAGTCAACGGCCTCAGCAGCTTGAGTTTCCAGTGTCGGAAGGCGAGCAGCCATTAAATCCCGCTCGGCCAACAGTTGGTCCCGCTCGGAGGTGATTTTATCCTTATCAAAGATCAACCACTGAAGGCCGTCGGAAGCAAGGATGTTACCCTGCAAAATAGAAGTACAAACTAAAAACCATTCCATAACAAAGATAGAAAAAACAACTAAGGAAACAAAGATGGTATAGTCGTTGCGTTGTGCATGACATTGTTCAACAAACACTCTACCGAGAGAGATTGTATTTTATTCTTATCATTTTCTAAAGCTAGAGGCTTTAGATAATTAGCAAGTTCCAGCGGCCAGGACAGCAGATGGCATCTGATAGAATTCGAGAGAGAAACACTCCTCTTCCTCTGAGGATCTCGGAGGGCACATAATAATTGTGCCCTAAATTCCCATGAACTAGGGACTGGGGAAGAAGGAAATCCTCCTCTTGGACGACTGCGGTCAATCGAGATGATATAGTAATTGTTGGAGGCGAAGGCAAGGTTGGCGAAGAAGGAGATGAAACTGATGGCGTTGTAGGTTGTGAACTAGCTACGGCAAAAGCAGTGCTAGTTGTTGGTTGCTAATCAACTGAAGACGAGAAAGACCCAGTACCCAACCTTATGGTACTAGGAAAAACGACTAGGATTCGGATATGAGAGTTGACATCTTCCACCATATCATATTCCCTCCAGAGCGCCAGGACAATGTCCTCGGTTGGTGTAACTAGCTCAACAGATTGAGCATTCTGTTGGGCTGATGAAGGTTGTCATCTTCTATGTAGAGAAGCCCCCTTATCATTCGGTCCTCCATCATCATCGATCACCATGGTGTCTATGCTTAGCTCGGGCGCGACGCTCATCACCATAGCGTCTATGGATGGCTCGGGCGCGACGCTCTTTGCCTTTTTTATTTTTGCCCTCGTCGCCTTTGTTTTTTTCTTATTCTCCGGCCGAGGACTCCAAGAAGAAGTACTTGGACCGGAATAAGGCCCGATGACACTCGTTCTAGTAAAAGCCTCATGTAGAAACCTCGTCGGATCAGCCAAAACGTCCTCCTCAGGGATGGTAACAGAGCCCTGCAGAAAACCTGAATTCAATAGGAAAGAAAGGTTAACCAATTTTCCTATACATGAATTAAAAACAAGATAAGTTCAACCTACCATGATTTTTGTCCTTCCACCCATATTTAAGGGCCAGTTCTTTCCACTTGCGGGTCTCAGGCGTAGTGACATCCAGTATCTTCTAGACCCACTGGTCCAAGCCTTTAACCCTAGGTGGTGTCCACCGAGTTGCTGAAATAGTGAAAGAAGAGGAATCAGTAATAGCATGGGACGATCTTTAACTAAACAAAAACATAGACGATGAACTTACGAGTACGGTTCCATAATTCAAGAAAGGATGAAGTCATAGCCAGAATGTCCCTGGTGGCAACTGCAACGAAGCGCTCTATCCATCCACTATAGTTGTCATAATCCATTATGGTTAGCAAAGTATGGTGGCCACGTTTGCTGAAATTTATCATTCCCCCGCAGAAAATCTTGGGGGAATAAAGATTCATCAGTCGAGCCAGGGATAGCTCTTCTCTGGTCTCCTGGCATAGACACCGAAGACAAGCAACAGTCTGCCACACAGAAGGGCTCACCATTGCCAAGAAGACTTGGTAACAAAGGCAAATATCCAAGATAACGGAGTCAAGCCCCCCGCTCAATGAGAACGAGCATAAAGTAAAAGGATACGTATAAACATACGTAAAACCCTTCTTGTAGAAGGTTACCCGCTCCGCCAGGTCATGAGCAATGATGTTTAAATCTTGACAACCACAATCTTTCTTCATAGTAGGGATACTAGAATGGCGGATGGAAGAAGGATATACGCCAACAACCTCATGTTTGGGGGTTAGCAGAAGGGTACTTCTCTGCGAATTCCTTAGTTGTAATAAGCTTTCTGGGAATGATGGTGCTCACCGTGGGAAGAGAAGCATCATCAGCCTTTCCTTGTTCTTCAAAGCACTAGAATTTATAGAAGAGGAGGCCATTGTTATCAGAAGAGAATAAGGGTTTTATTTATCTGAAGAAGAAGATTAGAGGAAGTGGAAGGCAAATGTGAGTTGAGTAAAGAGAGTTTGAGATAGTTTGGAAAATTATGAAGTGTAAAAGGAGAAGGTTGATGCGTATAAGTAAAGGAATAAGCGGCTAAAATCGTGGCCATAGTTACCTCGATAACTGGCAAAAGTGTTTCTGAATCATGGGATGACGCGTGTTCGGGGCATTAAATGCGGAAAGACGTGCGTCTAATCAACCGTCAGAAACTTTTCAGAGGGTATCAAAGAATTTCCTGTCAAGAGAGGTATTTTTACCAACTTCCTGGTGACACAAGGTTATGCCACTAGAAAGCAGGGGGACTGTCTGTATAGGGTAAAATATGTTCATATTAAATGCTCGCATGATAAATCGATACGTAGAGCCGAAGATAGAAGGCAATCATGTCCGAAGGCAACGGTCTCATTTGTTCCCGATGGGAATGATGTTCATAAAGACGAAATAAATGTCTGCTACCTGGTAGCATTTAATGGAGAATATTCTATAACATTAAGTACATAGTCCGTTACAGAGAATATGACATTCACTTCCTACCATTACACATTCTTCAATAGCCTTCATAATTGTCATTAAAGAGGGGCTTGATCCTAGGACCTTGTTCCCTTGGTGCAATTATAAATAGTGAGCTCAACAATCATTGTAAAGGATGAGAATTTTCTGACAAGCTCATACAACACTCTGCTCAAAAGATCAATAATATTTTTTCTTCTTGCTTATTAGCATTGTTACTACTGTCTCCGAAAGCTCTACTCCCGAAACCAGGATTTTTGTTGTATTGTCTCGATTTCAATGTTAAGCCTTATATTCTAGTTTAATTTATTTATCATTTTGGGATCAAATCAATTTACTTGTCTATCTTTATTTACTAGGCAAAAACTTATCTGTGCTGGCTGTTTACACCAATAAATAAATAAATAAATAAATAAATAATAAATAATACTTGTCACCTTACTTAATTATGATTAGTAGTACTTAACCAAAGTTAACCAATTGTTTTTGTGGAATAGAGCTTGGAATTAATTTTGATGATTAAAAAACAGTTGTCTACGAATCAAGCCTCTTGAAGATATTTGTTGAACAAACATCCAAGGGTTGCAGATCTGACAAGTAGATATTAAAAGAACCAGTTTCCTGAAGTGAATTGTGTAAAGGTTTTGTTGCTTGGGCTGCAAGCATGTTACTACCCGGAGGAATCTGTGTATAATAAAACATCATTAATTGCTACACTTGCATAAAAGGAGAAGGAGTATAATAAGTTTGAGATATTTGAGGAAATCAAGTCATAATAGGATTATTTTCCTTAATTGAATTATTTAATCACTTGAAGAAGAAGTCGGCCAACTTACTCCTATAAAAGGTAATGCATTGTTGCTGTTGAAGACTACTGTTATTTCACGCATACACAGAAATCACTCTTGTCAAATAATAATCATTGCAAGAAGGTGCTTTGGAATATTCAAAATGTTTGATGAAAGAACCTAATCCAGACGGCAAAGTTGTTAAGTTCTTGAGTTGTTTAGGCTTGAGTTGTTGATTTATAAACGTAATTTCTGCTTTCTAGAAGTATAGTAGTAGGTAAACAATTATGGAATTTTTTGTTAGCTTTTGAGACTAAAATTTATAGTCTTAATAGGGTAGCTACATTTGGAAACTAGAGTTTATAGTTTCTATGGTCTTGAGTTATAACCTGAAATCTCTCTTTGAAGTTAATAAAGTTTTGAGGCCAATCCTATGGGTAGGTCGTGGTTTTACTCCCTAGACCAAGGTGTCCCCTTCTTGTATCTTAGTGCATCTTTAATTATCAGTTGGTATCAAAGTAGGTTATGCCAAGCGACACTTGCTAAGTAAGACAGCTCACTGTCAACATAAAATAGTCCAAACTCCTTTAATTAATAGAGTTATAATATAAATAAAGACAGAGATAGTCTCAAAATAGCATAATATATGATACAATCATCACATGGTCAGAACACGACCAAAAACAATAACTCCCAAGGATTAGGTGACAAAAGTACATGAGCAACTATCGAATAAGTATAAGTCTGAATACATGATCAACAATATCTTAGATAACGAAATAGACAGGAAATAATAAAAGACATGATTCATGCACTGCAAAATGAATCCATGGAGTGCAGTTCACCCTAAGTCTCTGAGCGATCGCCTAGGCTGAATGAGAGGTTCCTCTAGTGCCCCCCCTGAGGATCTGCGTAAAAAGATATTCAGAAGCGTAGTATGAGTACATCACAATCGGTACTCAGTAAATATCAAGTCTAACCTAGAAGAAGCAGCAACGAGAATATTTGCAGCACAAATATAAATAACAGAGCTCAGTCTGAACAATAAATAATCTCACGAACAATAGATATCAACAATGTAACATAGTTGAAAGATATAAAGTAGCTTTTTCAATTTAAGAGATAATCCTTACGCTGCTCAGATATGGAAATTAGAGATGGCATGCTTCAATCAACGGAGTCGAGGCTCCCAACTAATATATATATATATATATATATATATATATATATATATATATATATATATATATGTGAAATGCAATAGTTATCATCTAAATGAATGCTTATAATGAGTCAAGGATGTTTATGCATGCTTAAGATTCAATCACTCACCATAATTAGTACAAGATCCGTGTACCACGATACACAATCCATGTATCACCAAGACTAATATAAAATCCATGTATCACTGAAACTTGATACAAAATTCATGTATCAATAAATACACAATCCATGTATCGACCATGCTCATATGACCCAAAGTAACATGGGTTATCACCTGACTCTAGAGGGACGGATCCTTATCCAAGCATAAAAAAGAGCTTGAAGCTCACACTTAATCTAATATCCGTTCATCATATCATGTGTGCCATAACTATATTTCATCCACACGACCTTACCTCTCATGCCACGATATTAGTCCACAATAAGTATCCAAATAAAATACGTATGCATATACACAAGAATTATAGATAAATGATACAAAAGGACTTAATAATAATCATAGGGATATGTGCTCATGGAATTTCTATATGACTACGGATGATTCAGACAACTCAACATATCAAGAATAAGCTCATATGCTTTCATAAATAATCATAAACCTCATCATGATCTCTAAAATGAATAAGAGCAATGTAGTCATATAAGACAAACAAATCATGAATCAAGATGAGCATATAATTAAGCAAGGCATAAAGTATCTCAATTCTACCCCAGACATAATATAACTTGGTACGTGCATATGTGCTCTCCACCCTGCATATACACCACCCCCAATACCTTAAACACATAGCAATCAAGTAAATCCTAGGTGGCTTGCCTCTTAACAAGGTTTGCCAAGAGACTTACCTCCACCCGGTAGCTACAAATCAATCAAAACTCGCCAAGTCATTCAAATCCAACTTCAAACAGCTCGAATCTAGTCAAATACAACCCAATAACGTCAAATAAATCCATAAAAATTAATTAATAATAAAGTTTGAATATTTAATCAAATTTCCTAAAGTCAACAAAAGTTCACCCGGACCCACATGGTCAAAACTCGAGTCAAGGGATAGATCTCGACTTTTCATAACCCCTCAAGTCCTAGATCCCGACTTTTCATAACCCCGTAATTCCAATTATATAATTAGATTCCAAAAATCGAGTCCAAATCGACTCCTAAATCCCCAATTTACACTCTCTAAAATTGTAGATAAAACCCCCAAATTTCTCTTTCAAGTACCATAATCTATGTATAATAATCCACGGAAAAATAAGATTTATTATCAAAACTAGTGTAGAGATCCTTACTTCCAAGTAGTGGGTGAAAGTCACTCCACAAATATCCAAAATTCGAGGTCTAGGGCTCAAAATAGAAAAAGTGGGTAAAAGTCCCGAAATCACATCTTGAGTAGTTTATCCAGCATTACTCTTCGCGAGCACGGGCCAAGCCTGACCTTCGTGAAGCATAAAATCTGCCTCTGCCCAAAACGTACTCCTTGAATGAAACATAGCCATTGCGAACGTGAAGGCCAAAGAACCCAGCCTTTCGCGAATACGACCAAGCCCTCGCGAAGGCGAAGGCTAAAGCCCCCAGTTCCCATTCTTCATCGAAAATGCGACACCCCTGCCGTGAAAGCGAAGAAGAAATCATCCCAACACCAAATTCTTTATCGTGAACGCGAGGCTGTTCCCACAAACGCGATGAACACCGGACACCAGCAAAATAGCCAATTCCAAACTTTCTCCGGGTGGTCCGAAACTCACCGGAACCACTTGGGACCCTGTCCCATCTTACCAACAACTCCATAAATACTATCTGGATCTATTCAAAGCCTCCAAACACATGCAATAACATAACATCGACAAAGCAAATATCATAACATAAGTTGAACTTCTCTTAAGTTCAAGAACTTCCAACTTCTAACCAAGCATCTGATTCAAGCCTAACTAATTCAAATTACATCCAAACTTTGCATACAAATTCCAAAAGACTAAATGAACATATTCTAAGTTTCAGAACAATAACCAAAAGTAGATATCATCAAAGTCAATTCCCGGTCAAACTTAAGAAGTCTCCATAAAATAAGCAGCTCGCCATAAAGTCTCCTAATAGCACTCCTACTTTGTTGGGTGTATGCCCCCAAAACTAGCCGCAGAATCTGCATAAAATATGCAGAAGTGTAGTTTGAGTATAATACATGATACTGAATAAGTATTAATTTTACCCTCGAAAAAATAGTGGCGAGAGGTCAATAGTTAGAGCTATTATCGGCCCAATAATCAAAAGAGGCAGAAACCACATATGGAATAAAGCATGGCATTATCAATCAAGTGTACTAGTAAAAGCAGAGTAAATATGTATGTAAATATACTTTTCAAACAAGAGATGTCACACTATTAAATATCTCACATCTTTCACAATCATGATATGAGTCAGTCAACAGTCAAACAAATAAAAGAGTCACTACATGAGTCTAAGTTAACAATACATGCTCACAATTCAATACTAATTCTCACCTCACAATTTCATATATCTGACACTAACCGAGTGCCCAAACCAATATAAATCTTAGTATATTGCGTCACATGACCCAATTTATCATGGGTAATTACCTGACTCCAGATGGATGGTACCAAATCTATGCGTCGTTGCGGCGTACAACACGATAAACAAATAGAAATATTATTGTTGTGGCTGCAAGCCAATCCACATATATTATAATACCATTGCGAAGTGCAACCCGATTCACATATACTACCATTGGGACGTGCAACCCGATCCATATATATATAATAATAATGTATAACTATTGCGGAGTGCAATCCGATCCACATATGTTACTAGTATCAGCGTGCAACCCGATCCACATATATAATAATACTGTTGCGGCGTAAAATCCGATCCATATATACTACCGTTGTGGCGTGCATTCCGATTCACATATACTACCATTACTGTGTGCAACCCGATCCACAAATAATTTTATTAATAATCAATATCCACTCAAAATGACTGTGGTGTCAAAACTCTCATCTTTTCACAGTATTCAAATCTCCAACATATAAGCACATACATGAGACAATATAATCAAAGGCACTGTATCATAATAATAAAATGCAGGTAAAAGCACATATGACTAAGTGTGTAACTCAATTTAACTCAACAATTTAATAAGCAATTTCTTCATTCAAAAGTCTTATCATAATATTTAACATGTTTGAGATAAGCCATTTGACCACCAAATCATGAATAAATAAGACATGTATGTGACTATGACTCAAAAAAGAAGCTCAATATGGCAAAAACAATGATTTATGCCCAATTCAGCAGTCATAACCCTAGGCACATTTCTGAACCATAATTACAAGTCATCACATAGTCATCGAATCAATGAAACATGAATAATGTGTTCAGATAGTCCAAACAAGACATAATCATAAGCCAAATTTCACCATAAATGATCATAATCTAGCTACACATACACTCGTCACTCGCATATACGTGGCTCCTATATTGAGCAACAAGTAGCAAAGAGATCACTTATGGGAGAATTCCCTCTTACAAGGATAGATAAAAGACTATCTCCACTTGGCAAGCTTCAATCAACAACAAACTGTATTTCCTTTCAAATCCAACTCTAAACGACCTGAATCTACTCAAATATTACTCAATAATGTCAAACAAAGCTATAGGAATCAATTCCAAATAATAAAGCATCAATCTTTAATCAAATCCTTAAAAGTAAAAAAACGTCAGCATGGACCCACATCGTCGAAACCTAGGTCAAGGGGTAGATCCCGACTACCCACAACTCCACGTGTCCAAATATGTGATTAGATTTAAAAACTGAGTCCAAACCGACTCCCAAATCCTCAATATACACTTTCTTATCTTTTAAGCACTAACTCTCTTTTCTCCTTTTGGATTTCCTGATTTAGATCCAAAATCATGATAGATTCAAGTAAAAATCATAGAACTAGGTTAGAATTCCTTATCCAACTTATGTAGATAAAATCTCCTTCAAAAATCTCCTAAATTTGAATTGTGTAGCTCCCAAAATGATAAAATAAAGTCTATGTACAAAATAAGACTTAAATAGAGAAGGCTGAAATTTCAGCACTTGGCACCGTGCGTGGGGTTTGCGCAAAAGTGTGCCCTTAAGGCCAGCCCATCTGAGATCGCGCCTGGCATTAGCGCAATGTGCTCCCTTAAGGCAAGCCTTTGCAACCTGATGCCCAATTTTCTACAACTTAACCATTCTAAAACCTCTTTCGATCACTTCGAAACTGACCCAGGCCCTTTGGGACCCCATCAAATCATTCTTACAAGTTCAAATACCTGATGTGGACTTGTCAAAGGCTCAAAATATCAAAAATAACAAGATATCAAGAATCGAAGATCAAATTCTTCTCTCAACTCTCAAACATTTCAACTTCGCTGAACACGTCCAGACCATACTTGGACGTTTCGGATCACAACCAAACTTTGCATACAAGTTTCAATCAACTAATTAACCTATCCAATATCTCAAACCACAATAGGAGTCTGGTAATACCGAAGTCAACTTTTGGTCAAACCTTTAGCTCTCCAATTCTTCAAATTGTTAACTTTTGGCAAATAGGACCAAAATCTTCTAAGAACTTCCTAATCAAAAAACCAATATATACCTAAGTACAAACTGTTACGACCCCGGTTCGCCCTCCATGAACCATCATAACTGCACCTAGTCCTCTATGACTAGGTAAGCCTAAATTCCGGAAGATAACCAAAGTGCGAAACAAATTAAAACAGAATGAAGAGTGATAAAATAGTGTTTAAAAGTGCCGCTCGACATACACAATATTTAACTATCAACCAATACATACTTACAAGACCTGGAAACCCATGAATCACAAGCTAAGGATCACTACAGAGTACTCTAACTCTAGAATATCTAACAAGGAAAAGAAATACAGAAGGGCAAATGTTTAAAATCTAGAATAGAAAGGGACTCCTCAGTTTGTGGACGCAGAAGATATACCTCGAAGTCGCTGGAGTAGTCGCCTCGCCTCAAGGGTGATAGGACTGAGTCGCAATACCTGGATCTGCACATGAAAAATATGCGCAGAAGGGGCATGAGTACACCACAACGGTACTTAGTACGTGCCAAGCCTAACCTCGATCAGGTAGTGACGAGGAAGGTCAGGGCCCTATTGAGATAAAATAAAGAATATAAGACATGACAGTATAAATTAAGCAGTACAGTTGAAAACTAACGATAAGAATTTAATACAGGAAAACAAGGAATTCAATAACTGAAATAGAGGCAAAAACAATCACAAGGAAATAATCGGGGATCTCTTAGTATCCCGATGATCTCTCGGTATCCTCAATATATGTTAGGGATCTCAAGATATAATAAGGATATCTCGGTATCCTCAATATATGCTAGGGATTGTTGGTATCCCTAGGATCTCTTGGTATCCTCAATATACATGCCATGGATCTCTCGGTATCCTACACCTCAATTCAAATCATAAATACGTACAGGGGATCTCTCGGGATGTCGTCCCGTAGTCCCAAAGTAAGACACACAGCAGCAACGCAAGAATACTCAATTAAGCTCAATTTTGTATCAAGTAAATAGATAATTCTAATCTAACATGCTTCCCATAATTCAATTAAGGCAGTTTAAGCAAATAAATAGCTAAGTCAATTAGACATGCTTTTTCTAAGCTAACAGCAGGTTTAAATTGCAAGTAAAATGAAACAGGAAAATGAACACAATTGTAATTACTTAAAGAAAACCAGCTTTTAAACAATTAGCTCAAGTACGCACTCGTCACCTCACGTACATGGCATTTCAAATATCAAATATACCGAATCCTAAGGGGAAGGTCCCCCACGCAAGGTTAGACAAACCACTTACCATGAACCGGCTCAAAATCAACCCGAAACCACGCTCTTGCCACGAGTACTCGACTCCAAATGACCCAAATATATTCAATTCAATTTCATAATGTAAATAACACTTTCAAGTAACTGATTCTACAAAGAAATTCTAAGCTAATACGTGAAATTAGGTAAAATGACCAAAACTCCCCTTAGGCCCACATCTCGGAATCCGGTAAAATTTATATTTTCAGAATCCTCACGCTCTCACGAGTTCATTCATACCAAAATTATCCAAATCCAAGGTCAAATTCTCAATCAAAAGTCTAATTCAAGGTTTAAGAACTTTCTTCCAATTTTTCCCCAATTTGCATCTCCAATCAGAAATTAAATGATGAAACTAACTATAGATTGATGAAATATAACTAGAAAGGATTAAAGAATCATTACCCAATGATCTCCTCTTCAATTTCCTCTCATAATCGCCCTCTCCCTAGCTCCAAATCGAATTTCCAACTTTTGAAACTAAACCCTTGAAATTTCATATTTCTGCCCAGTTGTTTCCGTATCTACGATCCTGGGACCGCTTCTGCGGTCCCGTATTTGTGGAACAATGGTCGCATTTGTGACTTTTCACTTAAGGCCCAGCTTTCCGCATCTACGGCTATCCTTTCACAGATGCGGGGCCGCTGCTGCGGTGAAGACCCTGATTTTCTGGTCATTGCTGCCCTTCCTCCTTTTCAACTTCTGCGGTAGATCCGTCGCTTCTGCGACTCCGCACCTGCGATCCCACACTCGCAGGTGCGGTTATGACAGAAGAACAGCTGAAGCTGCAACTCCAAAGTCCCAAAATCCTTCCGTCAACCATCCGAAATCATCCTGAGGCCCCCGGGACCTCAACCAAACCTACCAACATATCCCATAACTTCATTCAAACTTGTTCCAACCTTCGTAACGCTCAAAACAATATCAAACACCTATTTATCATTGGATTCAAACCTAATAATTCCAAAAACTCTAAAAATACGCTTTTGATCAAAAAGTCTATCAAACCTTGTCCGAATGACCTGAAATTTTGCACACACGTCACAATAAACACTACGGAGCTACTCCAACTTCCGGAATTCCATTTTAACCCTCAGATAAAAATCTCACTATCGAACTGGAAACTTCAAAAATTCAACTTTTGCATTTCAAGCCTAAATTAGCTACGGACCTCCAAAACACAATCCGAACACGCCCCTATGCTCGAAATTACCCACAGAGCTAACGGAACCATCGAATTTCCATTCTGAGGTCGTCTTCATACTGTTCTATCTATAGTTAACTTTCTAATACTTAAGCTCTCATTTAGGGACTAAGTGTCCCAAAACTCTCCGAAACTCAAAACCGAACGTCCCGGCAAATCAAAATAGCAGAAATAAACAAGGGGAAAGCAGTTAATAGGGGATCATGGCATAAATTCTTAAAATGACCGGCCGAGTCGTCACATCCTCCTACACTTAAACATTCATTCGTCCTCGAACGAGCATAGAGACATACCTAAAGTAGTGAAAAGATGAGGGTAACGACTGCACATATACTGCTTGGTCTCCCAGGTCGCCTCCTCGACCTGCTGGCCCCGCCACTGAACCTTTACTGATACAATGTTCTTTGACATCAGCTTTCTAACTTGCCTGTCCACTATTGCCACTGGCTCCTCAACATAAAAGAGATCCTTGTCCAACTGGACTGAACTGAAATCCAACACGTGCGACAGATCACCGTGATACCTCCGGAGCATCGAAACATGAAATACCAAATGAATTTCTGCCAGACTAGGAGGTAAGGCAAGCTCATAAGCAACCTCCCCAACATGCCTCAATATCTCAAAAGGGCCAATAAACCTCGAACTCAATTTCCCTTTCTTCTTAAATCTCGTAACGCACTTCATAGGCGAAACCCGAAGTAGAACTCGCTCTCCAACCATATAGGAAACGTCACGAACCTTCCGGTCTACACAACTCTTTTGTCTAGACTGGGCTGTACGGAGTCTATCTTGAATCACCTTAGCCTTCTCCAAAGCATCTTGAACCAAGTATGTGCCCAACAATCTAGCCTCACCCGGCTCAAACCAATCCACCGGGGATCTACACCGTCTCCCATATAAAGTCTCATATGGTGCCATCTGAATACTGGACTGATAGTTGTTGTTGTAAGCAAACTCCGCCAATGGAAAGAACTGATCCCAAGACCGCCAAACTCAATCACACACGCATAGAGTATATCCTCAAGAATCTGAATAGTGCTCTCGGACTGTCCGTCCGTCTGAGGGTGAAATGATGTACTCAACGCTACCCGAGTACCCAACTCATGCTGAACGACCCTCCAGAACCGTGATATTAACTGAGTAGCTCTATCTGAAATGATGGACACTGGAATACCATGCAGACAAACAATCTCTCGGATATAGATCTCCGCCAACTGCTCTAAGGAATAAGTAGTACACACAAGAATAAAGTGAGCAGACTTGGTCAGCCGATCCACAATCACCCAAATAGCATCGAACTTTCTCAAGGTCCATGGGAGCCCAACTACAAAGTCCATGGTGATTCGCTCCCACTTCCACTCCGGAATCTCTATCTGCTGAAGCAACCCACCCGGTCTCTGGTGCTCATACTTCACATGTTGACAGTTGAGACACCGAGCTACAAATCCAGCTATATCTTTCTTCATGCGCCTCCATCAATAGTGCTGTCTCAAGTTCTGATACATCTTTGCGGCACCCGAATGGATGGAATACTGCGAACTATGGGCCTCCTCTAGAATCAACTCTCGAAGCCCATCAGCATTGGGTACACAAATCTGACCCTGCATCCTCAATACCCCATCATCACCAATAGTCGCATCTCTGGCATCACCGTGGTGAACCTTGTCCTTGAGGACAAGCAAATAAAGGTCATCATACTGCCGCTCCCTGATACGATCAAATAAGGAAGACCGAGAAACCACGCAAGCTAGACCCCACTAGTCTCTAAAAGATCCAATGTCACAAACTGGCTGGCTAAGGCCTGAATATCTATCGCCATAGGCCTCTCCGATGCTAGTAAATAAGCCAAACTTCCCAAATTCTCTGCCCGGTGACTCAAAGCATTGGCCACCACATTGGCCTTGCCTGAGAGATACAAAATAGTGATGTCATAGTCCTTCATCAACTCTAACCACCTCCTCTGGCGCAAATTTAGATCCCTTTGCTTGAACAGGTGCTGCAAGCTCCGATGGTCAGTATAAATCTCACAAGAAACCCCGTATAAATAATGGCACCAAATCTTCAGGGTGTAAATAATGGCAGCTAACGCAAGTTCATGAACAGGGTAGTTCTTTGTATGTATCTTCAACTGTCTGGACGCGTAGGCAATCACCCTACCATCCTGCATCAACACCGCTTCGAGGCCAATCCTTGAGGCATCACAATAGACCGTATAAGACCCCGAACCTGTAGGCAATATTAAAACTAGGGCTGTAGTTAAAGTTGTCTTGAGCTTCTGAAAGCTCGCCTCATACTCCTCCATCCACTGGAACGGAGCACCATTCTGGGTTAGTCTGGTCATAGGGGCTGCAATCGATGAAAACCCATCAACAAAACGGCAATAGTAACCCGCCAAGCCAAGGAAACTGTGAATTTTTATAGCTGAGGATGATCTAGGCCAACTCTGCACGACCTTTATTTTCTTCGGATCCACCTGAATACCCTCACTCGATACCACGTGGCCTAAGAATGCCACTAAATCCAACCAAAACTCACATTTCGAGAACTTAGCATTAACTTCTTCTCTCTCAGAGTCTGAAACATAGTCCTGAGGTGCTGATCATGTTCTTCCCGACTCCGGGAATACACCATAATATCATCAATAAAGACAATGACGAACGAGTCAAGATACGGCCGGAACACACCGTGCATCAAATGCATAAAGGCTGCTGGGGCATTGGTCAGTCCAAATGACATAACAAGGAACACGTAATGACCATACCGAGTCCTGAAAGAAGTCTTCGGGATATCTGGCTCCCAAATCTTTAACTGATGGTAACCTGAGCACAAATCAATCTTAGTAAACACTCGTGCGCCCTGAAGTTGGTCAAACATATCATCAATACGAGGCAAATGATATCGGTTCTTAACTGTAACTTTGTTCAACTGGCGATAATCAATACACATACGCATAGAACCATCCTTTTTCTTCACAAACAAGATAAGAGCACCCCAAGGTGATACACTGGGCCGAATAAAACTCTTATCAAGCAATTTCTGTAACTGATCCTTCAACTTATGAGGAGCCATATGATAAGGAGTGATAAAAATAGGCTAAGTGTCCGGCAACAGATTAATGCCAAAATCAATATCTCTATCAGGTGGAATGCTTGGAAGATCAGCCGGAAACACATCGGGAAAACCCGTACTACTGGGACTGAATCAACTGAAGGGGTATCAATACTGACATATCTCACATAAGCTAAATACGCTTCACACCCCTTCTCAACCATACACTGAGCTTTAAGAAAAGAAATAACTCTACTGGGAGTGTGATCTAAAGTACTCCTCCACTCAACACGTGGTACACCTAGAATAGCCAGCGTCACGGTTTTGGCGTGACAATCAAGAATAACATAATGGGGTGACAACCAATCCATTCCCAAGATAATGTCAAAATCTACCATGCTGAGCAACAATAGATCGGCTCTGGTCTCAAAACCACTAAGAGCAACCAAACATGATAGATAAACGCGGTCCACAATAAGAGAATCTCCCACAGGAGTAGAAACATAAATAGCAGAACTCAAAGAATCCGGAGATACACCCAAATGCGGAGCAAAATAAAAAGACACATAAGAATAAGTGGATCCTGTATCGAATAGAATTGATGCATCTCTGTGATAAACCAGTATAATACCTGTGATGACAGAATCGGAGACAACAACCTCGGTATTGGCAGGAAGGGCATAGTATCAGGCCTGGCCTCCATCTCTAGAACGACCTCTGCCTCCCCGACCTCCACTTCTGGCTGGCTTTGCAGGTGGGGTAGAAACTGGAGTTGTAACCATAGCCTGAGAACTCTACGGGGTACGTTGTGGCTGAGAAGTTTGTGGAGGCGCACTCCTCCCAAGTCTAGGGCAATCCCTCACCACATGGCGTGTGTCACCATACTCAAAACAAGCTCTGAGAGGACATGGTGGTTGTGACTAGCTCGGGCCAGGTCTGCTGGACTAACCTCTGAAATCACCCCATGCAAGAGGCACAATAGATACTGGAGGTGCATAATAAGGCTCCTGTGGTCTAGGAGGAGCTGGAATACCACTTGCTGCTGGAAGAGCTGAATGAACGGGGCAACTGATATAACCCCTACCATGATGACCTGCTGCTGGGGCACGGGCACCAGAGAAATGACCCGACTCTCGAGACCTCTTGGACTCCCTCTCTTCTCTCTCCCTAGCATGCATACCCTCAATCCTCTTATCAATTCTCACCACCTGCTGATAAGAAATATTCATCTCTAACTCACGAGCCATGCTACACCTGATGCTGGCAATAAGGCCCTCAATAAACTGGCGAACCCTCTCGCGAACAGTAGAAACCAAGGCTGGTGCATGCCTAGCCAAACTGGTGTAACAGATAGCATACTCTGAGACAGTCATAGTACCCTGGCATAAATGCTCAAACTCTATGCGCCATGCATCTCTGAGGGTCTGAGGAACATACTCTTTCAGGAACAGATCTGAAAACTGAGTCCAAGTCAGTGAAACAGCCTCATCCGGACTGTCTAACTCATAGGTGTGCCACCACTCATAGGCGGCTCCTCGAAGCTAGAAAGTAGTGAAGGAAACCCCGCTCGATTCTGATATACCCATGGTCTGGACAATGCGGTAATTCTTATTTAGAAATCCCAGAGCATCCTCCGATGCTAAACTACTGAATACATGAGGCTTGTACCTCTTGAACCTCTCAAGCCTCAGCTGCTGCTCCTCAAAAGTCGCTGCCCTACCTTTGGGCTGAACTGGCATTGCAGGTGGTACATGAATAATCTCAAGGACCTGCTCAACATGCACTCGCTGCTCAAGACTGCGGGCAGCGGGAGTCTGTGCTCCTCCCCCGGCCTGAGATGTAGCTGTAGCAAGGGAAGCAACCCTGCCTGAGCCAGAGTGGTGTACATGCTCATGAACTACTAGAATAGTAGTAGCAGTAGGTATGTTAGGTGCCTGGACTCTAGCTGGAACTAGTGGTGGTACCTCGACGGTAGCTTGCGCAGGTGCTCTGGCTGTACCACGTGCACATCCCCGGCCTTTACCCCAGCCCCGATCTCTAACGGCTGTAGTAGGGGGCGCGAGTTCCTGATCATCTCGGGTAGCGCGTGTCCTCACTTTCTGTGAGAGAATAGAAGACAGAAGTTTAGAATTGTGATGTCAACATATCGCACAAGAAGGAAATCAAATGAAGTGGAAATTTTTTACATAGCCTCTCGTAGATAAGTATAGACGTCTCCGTACCGATCAACGAGACTCTAATAAACCGGCTTGTGATCCATAACTCCTATGAACCTAGAGCTATGATACCAACTTATCACGACCTCGGTTCGCCCTCCGTGAACCATCGTGACGGTACCTAGTCCTCTACGACTAGGTAAGCCTAAATTGTGGAAGATAACCAAACTGCGAAATAAAACAAATTAAAACAGAATGAAGAGTGATAAAACAATGTTAAAAAGTGCCGCCTGGCATACACAATATTTAACTCTCAACCAATACATACTTCCAAGACCCGAAAACCCATGAATCACAAGCTAAGGATCACTACACAGTACTCTAACTCCAGAATATCTAAAAAAGAAAAGAAATAAAGAAGGGCAAATGTTTAAAAGCTAGAATAGAAAGGGACTCCTCGGTCTGCGGACGCGGCAGATATACTTTGAAGTCGCTGGAGCAGTCGCCTCACCTCAAGGGTGATAGGACTAAGTCGCAGTACCTGAATCTGCACATGAAAAACATGCACATAAGGGGCATGAGTACACCACAGCGGTACTCAGTAAGTGCCAAGCCTAACCTCGGTCGGGTAGTGACGAGGAAGGTCAGGGCCCTACTCAGGTTAAATAAATATAAGGTTCAACAGTGTAGGAATAAACAGTACAGTCGAAAACTAACACTAAGAATTTAATATATGAAAACAAGGAATTCAATAACTGAAACAGAGGCAAAAACAATCACAAGGAAATAACTAGGGATCTCTCTGTATCTCGAGGATCTCTTAGTACCCTCAATATATGCTAGAGATCTCTTGGTATCCCGAGGATCTCTCGGTATCCTCAATATATGTCAGGGATCTCTTGGTATCCCGAGGATCTCTCGGTATCCTCAATATATGCTATAGATCTCTTGGTATCCCGAGGATCTCTTGGTATCCTCAATATACATGCTAGGAATCTCTCGGTATCCCGCACCTCAGTTCAAATCATAAATACGTACAAGGGATCTCCCGGGATAACGTCTCGTAGTCCCAAAGTAAAACACATAGCAGCAACACAAGAATACTCAATTAAGCTCAATTTCGTATCAAGTAAACAGGTAATTCTAATATAACATGCTTCACATAATTCAATTAAGGCAGTTTAAGCAAATAAACAGTTAAGTCTATTAGACATGCTTTTTCTAAGCTAACAACAGGTTTAAATTGCAAGTAAAATGAAACAGGAAAAGGAACACAATTGAAATTACTTAAAGAAAATCGAATTTTCAAAAATTAGCTCAAGTACGCACTCGTCACCTCACGTACATGGCATTTCAAATATCAAATATACCGAATCCTAAGGGGAAGGTTCCCCATACAAGGTTAGACAAGCCACTTACCTCGAACCAGCTCAAAATCAACCCGAAACCACGCTCTTGCCACGAGTACTCGACTCCAAATGACCCAAATCTATTCAATTCAATTTCATAACGTAAATAACACTTCAAGTAACTAATTCTACAAAGAAAATCTAAGCTAATACGCGAAATTAGGCAAAATGACCAAAACGCCCCCGGGCCCACATCTCGGAATCAGGTAAAATTTATATTTTCAGAATCCTCACGCTCTCACGAGTTCATGCATACCAAAATTATCTAAATCCAAGGTCAAATTCTCAATCAAAAGTTGAATTCAAGGTCTAAGAACTTTCTTCCAATTTTCCCCAATTTTCATCTCCAATCCGAAATTAAATGATAAAACTAACTATAGATTGATGGAATAAAACTAGAAAGGGTTAAAGAATCATCACCCAATGATCTCCTCTTCAATTTCCTCTCAAAATCGCCCTCTCCCGAGCTCCAAATCGAATTTCCAGCTTTTGAAACTATACCCTCAAAATTTCATATTTCTGCCTAGCCATTTCCGCATCTACGGTCCTGGGACTGCTTTTGCGGTCCCGCATTTGTGGAACAATGGTTGCATTTGCGACTTTTCACTTAAGGCCCAGCTTTCCGCATCTGCGGCTATCCTTTCGCAGATGCGGGGCTGCTGCTGCGGTGAAGACCCCATTTTTGCGGTCCCTGCAGGCCTTCCTCCTTTTTCGCTTCTACGGTAGATGTGCCGCTTCTGTGGCTCCGCACCTGCGCTCCCACACTCGCAGGTGCGGTTATGACAAAAGAACAGCTGAAGCTGCAACTCCAAAGTCCCAAAATCCTACCGTCAACCATCTGAATCATCCTGAGGCCCCCGGAACCTCAATCAAACCTACCAACATATCCCATAACTTCATTCAAACTTGTTCCAACCTTCGGAACGCTTAAAACAACATCGAACTCCTATTGTTCATCCGATTCAAGCCTAAGAATTCCAAAAATTTTAAAAATACGCTTTCGATCAAAAAGTCTATCAAACCTCGTCCGAATGACCTAAAATTTTGCACACACGTTACATTAAACATTACAAAACTACTCCAACTTCCGAAATTTCTTTCCGACCCTCGGATCAAATTCTCACTATCGAATCGGAAACTTCAAAAATTCAACTTTCGGCATTCCAAGCCTAAATTAGCTACGGACCTCTAAAACATAATCCGAACACGCTCCTAAGCCCGAAATCACCCAACGGATCTAATGGAACCATCGTATTTCCATTTCGAGGCCGTCTTCACACTGTTCCGACTACGTTCAACTTTTCAACACTTAAGCTCTCATTTAGGCACTAAGTGTCCCAAAACTCCGAAACTCAAAACCGAACGTCCCGACAAATCAAAATAGCAAAAATAAATACGGGAAAAACAGTTAATAGGGGATCGGGGCATAAATTCTTAAAACGACTGGCTGGGTCATCAGACAAACTCACCATATAAACCTATTGAAACTATCAAATCCCAATTCTGAGGTTGTTTATTCAAAAGCTAAACCTTGGTCAACTCTTCCAACTTAAAGATTTCAAATCTCGAACCACTCTTTCAAATAAATCTCGAACCACTCGAACATCAAAACCGATATACATGCAAATCATAATATATCATATAAAGCTACTCAATGCCTCAAACCACCGAACAAAATACTAAAGCTCAAAACAACTAACCGAGTTGTTACAACTTATCTAGCTGTATTGTTACTAGACAACCTAGGATTAGCGGGCTGCAGCCAAGTTCATACTTGCGCTTCTTCCCCCAAGCTTTCTTCTTGATACTAGTGGCACGTCTTTTATGCAGAGGATTTTATGAAAGGTACATGGCTGATGAGATACGCAAGCCATAGGAATTTTGATCGAAATTGAGATATGTACTGTCATAGTAATAAGCGTATGGATCCAATATCACACCATTGAACTTAAAGCCGTGTGGATACCGATAAAATCTGCAAGTGCAGTTCTCAATAGCAGATTGTGCTGGGTTAAAACTTGGATATGCAGAAATCTTATGGTGACAGGGCCATCTTTGGACTTCATGTGGACTTGGTGAACCATGGAGATAGGCCTCTGATACGGCAGCTGAGAGCTGCAGTGAATGATAGTAATGTTGACCTACCACCGCATACCAAGTGTTGCAATTTAGACTCCGATACCAAGTGTTGCAATTTACCGGTGGGAAAAGCCATTGTTTTGAAGCTAAAAAAATAAAACTCCATCCGTTTCAATTTAGATGAGCTAATTTGATTTGTCATAAAGTTTAATAAAAAAAAAAAAGACTTTTGAAATATGTGGTCCTAAAAACTTAAGGAGTAAAAGCTTTGTGAGGTCATAATATTTGTGTGGTTATAAAAATTTCTCAATAAGGGTAAGTGGATAAAATGAAATGTTCAAAGTTTAATTATTTCTAAATATAAAAATATATCATTCTTTCGGGATGAACTAATAAGGAAAGTGTGTCATTTAAACTGAAACATAGGGAATAGTAAAGAAGAAAGAAAAAATATAGCAAAAAAATTTAATTTTCATTCAAACATAACTTAACTGAATGCGGACAAGACAATATAAAGGAATCCAAGAACAACTTAACAAACTAGACGTGTGGCTATTAACTAGGCTATGCACCTCTAGGGACTAAACAGCAAATAACTAAGGACTCAATTCGACAATAAGTCAACTAATAACCCAAATCATAGAAATTCATATGAGCTTCCCTAACATTTCTCAAATCAACCCATCAACGTGTCTTCCATTTCTCCCTTTCGTTGCAGAAAATTTGATAAAAAGAAGAGTGGATATGAATTGTCATCGTATAGCTTTTTTAAAAAATAAAGAAGGTGTGCTATCCTCTATTTTTTGTGGGTAAATGTCCGTGTAAGGATGGATGAGTTAGAGATATGAAGGAAGAAGAAAGAGATGAATTTAATTGTAATTTTTTAAATATGAAATGATAAGTTATGTGCCTTTGTGTTTTGATGATTTAACAAACTGCGATAAAACACGAAGGGTGATGCTGTAAGCACGTGATTTTTGCCCTATGAAAGAATTACTCCCAAAAATTCAAAATAAAATAATTTTACTTGTGTGCAATTTTTGTGTTCTTCGTGGCATTTCTGTGTAATTATTTGCATTTTTGTCTTTGCATGTTTATTTGTTAGGTTAATAAAAAATATAAAAAATATGTCGCATTTGCGTTTAATATTTAATTAAGTTTGTTTACAAAATGAAAAATCATAAAAATAATGTACTCTGCATTTTTAGCACTTAATGTCCAAATTGGGTGATTTTCTCGTTAGTCGCTATTTAATTGTGTGTTAACTGTTATTAAGAGTTAATTAGTATTTTCAGATAATTTTGGGTTTTATAATTTAATCTTAGCATTCTAGCTTTATTATTATTTAGGAAAATTGAATAAATAGAAAAGGATATCGGATTGGGCTTTTTCCTCAATTGTAAGTCACAGGCCCAAAGAGACCCAATCTTCCCAAACGACCCAGTCCATTTCGAATTGGGTCGACCCAATCCATAACCCAAAAAGACACAAACCCCATTTTCATTTTTTTTCTTTCATTTTCCATAAAAAAGCAAAAAAAAAAAAACAAAAAAAAATAAACCAAAAAAAAAGAAAAACCTAAGACTACCCGTAACCCCCCCCCCCCTCTCTCTTCTTCTTCCTCTCTTTCTCTCCTTCTTCTCCAAATATCCTCCCATGGCAGCCCCTCCCCCTCACACCCCTTCTCCCTCACGTCACACACAGCACATATACACACACATACGCGACGCATACACACACAACTCGTCGATCTCCCTCTCTTGTCCGCCATGGTTGCGTCTTCAAGATCTTGCCACTGCGTCCATTGCTTTGCTTCTTCTTCCTCGTCACATGCTGCCCGCCATGGCTGCATTTACAGCTCTTCAAAATGATCAAAAGATCTCATCATTGCTGTCCGCCATGGCTGCGTCTCCAAGCTCTTCAAACGAGCACGAGATCCCGTCGTATTGTTGCCCGTTGTTTCTTCTTCTTCGCTTGTCGCTACTGCTATTTCTCCTTCTTCATCCGGCGAGTTGCTCCAGCCATGGCTGCTGCCACGCTGCCATGGACAACCACCAAACGACACCTGAACAAGACGACCATCTAGCTTCGGACTGCTGCTGCGTTCTTCACTGTCCATTTGCTGCTACCCGCGCTCCTTATCCTCCAAGATCACGTTGGATTCTTCTTCTCCAAGATCATGTCATTGTTGCTGTTGCGTTTCTTCATTGTTCGCGCTGCTGCCATGCTTCCTTCTCCGTCCTTTTCCAAACAAACAAACTACTTTCCGTTCGAGTTCGTCGTCGCTTCGATCCGGTACACTACTCTGAATCATTTCAACATATGTATTGAAGATGAAATGAAATGGCCGGAAGATTTAAGTTTTTTTTTTAAATTATAGAATATTCGCATTCTTAGTTAAATATTCATTATGTGTCTCATGTTATGTAAATGGTAGAAGTATTTATTATGTGAATATTAAACTGCGAAGCTAGTGGATGGGTGTCAGTATGAACACCATAAGTATTAGTTTCGGCTTTGTTAAATTTTTAGCTTAAAATCGCATTCAAATCGTTAGTAAATATTCAATACGGGAAACCGACTTAATTTGAGGGAAGGTTAGTAAACTCTAGATTTGAATTTGCAAATTTTGAAATAGAAGCAATTTGAGTTTTCTTTCTATCTTTAAATTTTGTTAATAACAAAGGCCCGCAAATATTAGGCAAACATAATAGGCCAATAATTTTGTAGAATCTGCAGGCTTACAAATATTTTCGTTTTTTTTATTATTATTATTTTATTTTTTTCGTCATTTATTCAGTTTTGTTTTTTGAAAAAAAAAATTGAAAAAGAAATTTGTAAAAAAAAAAATATTTTATTTTTTACAAAATATTTTCATTTTTTTTAAAAAAAACTGAGTGATGTTTTAATGGGTGATTCAACGTTGCAAGGCTAAGAGCATTAATCCATTAGGTGCGAGTTTGAGCAAGATGAGTCAACATTTAAGTTTAATAAACTTTTTAATAAGCTTTAGTAATTATGGTTAAATCTAGTTTTAAATGGTTTTGAATAACTAATTTCAATAGTTTTTTTATAACAATGTAAGATTTAAGTTAGCTATAATCAGGATCTTGTGATTTTTAATTGTCGAACTTCGTAAATTTTTTACAATTTCGAATTTTTTATATATTTATTTTTAGTAAAATTCCTTTCTATTAATATTTGTCTTAATCTAGCAATTAGTATGTTATGTGTTATTATTTTTAAGCTCGTAATTAATTAGGATTTTCTTTCTTTATTTTAGAGACTAATTTTAATAGAAAAATGTAGTCGCTTTAGGATTTGTCCACTTAAAATAAATGAGATGAGCCTCGCCTAGTAAAATGTATAGATTGTGGGGCCCTCACAAATGTATGCATTAAATACTTAGAACATCGGAGTTGGCCGTCTAGAGAAATTTTACGGCCTTTCCCAAAACAACAATACGCTAGTCGTTCTAGGCGTGTCTTTAACAAATCATTTTCTTAAATATGGGTGTGCATTTATGTAACCCAAATCCAAATCTCAACGGAGTCGAAATGTGTCGATAACCATGGGTGCATTGATTGCGACGTGGTCTGAAATACCTTTTCACAATGTTGCAATTCTCCGTAAAATAATAACAATAAATGAATAATAATAAAAGCGGCTAAGGGTTAAAATTTGCATATAAGTTCATAATTGTATAAAATCAGATAATCAAGTCGAATATGACAGTTGAGCGACCGTGCTAGAACCACGGAACTCGGGAATGCCTAACACCTTCTCCCGGGTTAACAGAATTCCTTATCCGGATTTCTGGTGCGCAGACTGTTAAATAAAGTCATTCTTTTCCTCGATTCGGGATTAAATTGGTGACTTGGGACACCCTAAATCTCCCAAGTGGCGACTCTGAAATAAATAAACAAATCCCGTTTCGATTGTCCTTTAATTGGAAAAACTCCCTATGCGCCCCTGCGGGTGCCGGAAAAAGGAGGTGTGACAGCTCTGGCGACTCTGCTGGGGAGTATACCCAGAACCACTGGTTCAGGGTTAGAAATTCGAGCCTTTGATAAACTGTTATAATGTTGCTTTATTATCTGATATTTTCATATGATACATGCTTAATGTGCAAAATGATGTCTTGTTACCGCTTTGATATTATCTGACTGTATATATAAACTGTGCCGAACCCTTCTCTCCTCACCTCTGGGGATGTGCTTACTGGTTGAGACTCCCTATTCTGTTAGTGTCATACCCTGAAATATAAAAGAGGCTCGGACAAGTTACTAAGCCGGATGTCCTTTTGGTTCCCGGAAAGTTGCCCCCTCCTCGACTTGAGTTGTCCGCTCGGGTAAGCCAGGTTTAGAACAAAAAACCCAGGTTTGAAACTTAATATAACAAAACTTCATGCCGGATCCCTAGTAGGAATGATTATTTGCATCATGTTGCATTTGACTTAGGGGACTCAACACAGGGGTTGGGTCCGTCTAGAATTAGCAACCTGAAATGAAAAGACCATCCTGATGCATCCTATTTATGCTGTGCATTTATTTGTTCCAAACCCGCATGTTGACCGGCTTTAATCTTGGGAACGTTGGAAAATTGAAAAAAAAGGGAGAAAAAGAGAGAAACAACAAATAGGGAGTTAATTGATTCTTTTAGAAAACCGAGTGTCCAAGTACTATCAGAACTCTGCCGATTTTTTTTAAAAAAATATTTTACTTTTTAATTTTTTATTTATTTACCCATAATAAAAAAAAAATAGAGAGAAATAAAAAGCATTCAGTGTAGGAAAGAATCCTTTATTTTAGTTTGCTTTGTTTTCAAAAAACAAACAGGAAGGAAAAATAGTGTCTTTTGCTAAAAAATGGAAAATATATTTGTTTTCAAAATTAATTGGTTTATTGGCCCGAACTACGCTGGTTTGATTCTCACTAGGTGTGAGATACGTAGGCAACCCTCATCGGGTCCAACCTCACATTTTGTAAAAAATATCCAAAAAGTCTATTTTAATTTTCGTTATAAATAAGTCGGATGATGCCGTTTTTTGCAAAAATAGCCGAATGTTCCTAAACAGGACGCCGGAAGGCTGACATTGCATAAACGGCCATCTTTGGTCATCATTTTTGATTTTTGACCAGTTGACTCTCGCAGCCTTAAATGCTTCGTTCTCGAAGTGCTAAAAGGCTGCATTTGAAAACCGAGCCCATCGTTTTGAAACAAAATCTTGGAAAAGAATATAGATAGTTTTATTTTGAGTCAAATAAAAGTTTTTCGTTGGCATAATCACCTTAATAAATGTGCAGGATGAGCACAATACAAAACGAACCCTTTTCAATAATGACCAAGATCCCTTTTGAGTTGCGATTATGGTGGAATGACCTAGGCAAGGAAGGGCAAGACAAAGTAAAGAAGTATCTGAAAGATCTCCCGGATTTGCTAAACATCCAGCCTCGGGGTGATATTATCAGATCATTGGTCACTTGCTGGGATTCAGCACATAATGTATTCCACTTCTCGGACTTTGAGCTCACCCCGACATTGGAAGAAATAGCGGGATACATCGGAAATGATGAAGCTCCGTTAAGGTTCAAGTACTTGATTGCACCCAGGGCCGTCACTGTACACCGGTTTCTGGATTCCCTAAAAATACCCCGAACATTTCACCATCCAGATTTTGCAAAAGGTTTCTGCAGTGTCCGCCTCATATATGCTAGATACGGCCACGTGGGCGGGTTCAATAAGCCAGACTTCAAACTATGCAGTAGAGATAACCGACAGAAGTGGGATGAACACAGGCTGATAGCTTTTTTGGGTCTTATAGTATTCCCAAGGAAAGACGGAAACATTGATTTGAAAGTAGCTGGGGTCGTCAGTACCTTGCTCACCCAAGATAAAAGAACTTTGGCGCCTATGATTATGGCTGACATCTTCCGGGCTCTCACTGCTTGCCGAGCCGGGGGCAACTTTTTCGAGGGATGTAACCTATTGTTGCAAATGTGGATGACCGATCATTTATGCCACCGCTCCCAGCTCTTAGGTTACGGTTCGCCCGAGAAGACTTGCATTGGAGAATTTTACACAAGAATCAAAGGGGTTAGTCTACCCGAGGGAGTCACAACTTGGACGTCATTCTTCTGAACTCTCACTGCCAACCAAATCCAGTGGACGCTCGGATGGTTGCCTGTTGAGGAAATCCTATACATGCCGGCAACCAGGCCCCACTTTCTGTTAATGGGACTCAAAAGCATCCAACCCTATGCACCGTATCGGATTTTGAGGCAACTTGGGAGGTATCAAGTAGTTCCGAAAGATGAAGACTTGAGTACCCAGGTGGTTGAAATCAGTCCTGACGGTCGGTTCCCCAAAAAAGAAGTTCGCCGGATCTGGAGTGAGTGTCAACATTTGACGGCAAATACTTGCGTGTTGGATACGGCTAAAGGAGAAGTTTCCCCGGGGTATCACGCTTGGTTCAGAGGTGACACGTCCTGCGAGAGACCAGCTAAAAGACCTCATCTCATAGATTGTGCTGAGTCATCCCAGGAGCAATGGAACTGGTTAGCAAAGGAAAAGGGTTATCGGGCGGAGATCGGGGAGTTGAAGCAACAGGTTGAAAGTCTAAAATTCAATAACAGTGTGCAAGTTGATGCGGATCGAGGTGAAAGGAATAGATTGGCCCAAGAAAATGAAGAACTTAGGGCCCAAATCCAGAAATTGAGAATGGCTCCTGATAAACAACCAAGGAGTCGATCAGATGAGCAGTTGATAAAAGGGCTGAAAAATGAAGTCAGGGAATGGCGGGATGGTTTAGAAAAATCTGAGAACATCATGGCAAAACTCAAAGCACAGTGGGGTACAAGAGCAGATAAGCGTCGCCGATACTTGAATCAATTGAAACACGACCACGAGAAAGCTCTTGCCAACATGAAGAGAAAGGTGGCTACACTTGAGGGTAAAGCAGTTAAGCAGGCTGAGGATTTCCAAATTGAAAGCGGACACTGTTACGACTTGTTGGCCCAAATGGAGGTAGAAGTGCGGCAACTGAAAAATCAGCATATGCAGGATTCTCAGGCATTGAAAACATGCAGTGATCAGATAAAACGCCTGATTCTAGAAAAGAAGCAAGCAAGGGACAGGATTAGAGCCATTGCCCGCGCCATTTTTAGAAGATGTCGCGCTTGTGAAGACCTGACCCATGCTACTTTTGTCTCAGCAGTGCTGATCTATGTGAAACGGACCATGAATGAATTAGAGCAACTCAAAAGGGACTTGGAACCTAGGCTCGCGGCGAGGCCGAACGATGCCCCGCGGGCACCCATATTTGAAGCTTTAGAGTATGCGTAGTTCGTGTCTGTATTTCTTTATATATTTTTTTAGCCTATGGTTTGTCTGTCCATTGTCTTTTCACATCAAAGTGTTTCTGTAGTATTGGAACTTGTATCTGACCTTAGTTTGTGTTTGTCATTTTCTTTCTGCAAAAAGGATTTTAGTTTGTAATGTTTGTTTTAACTAATGAAAAATTGAAAATCTTTCTGCATGAACTACGCTTGGTCTGATTCGTGCGGGGTCACGATGCGTAGGCAATCTCTATATGATTCCACCGTAATTGTTAAATAAAAAAAGGGAGAGAGAGAGGGAGAAGAAGAAAAAGGAGATTCTAAAACACTCGAAAGAGGTAAATAAAATAAGCCGGGATGATGCATGCGGTCAGAGCAAAAGCATGTTAGAAATGGTTAACTGCCTAGGAACATTGCATCCCAATGTGCAATTACAATATTTGTTAAGACGCTAACACTGACAAGTTCGTTGTTTTTCAATCCAATACCAGTTAGTTTGTTAGGGCATGCTGGTACAGTACCATTATCAAACAAGATCGAAAGGTCCTATACCAGAAAGCATGACTGGGTCAGACAACAGCGTTGAGTCAGAAAAGACGGCCAATCAGATGCTGAAGGATGCCTTGGAGAAAATGGAAAAAATGAGGCTAGAAATGAATGAAATGCGGATAGCCTTAGCTAGAGCCCAGAAGGGGAAGGAACTACCCGTTACTCCTACCCTCCAACCAATAAACACGCCGGAATACCTTTCCACCGGCCCTTCAACGAGTTTCCCAAGCCATCACTACTATCAGGGAAGAGAGGCCTATGATCACCAAGCCCCACCACCCAGTCAAAACCCTCCTCCACCAAATGTTCCCGTCTTTGTAGCACCTCCCCCAACCCCATTGCACAGATCATCTAGCGAGCCGATGTTTCAGGCTCACGACACAATATATTACCCTTCTGAACTCATATTCAAAGAACCCGAACCACATACCTATAATCCCCACTTTGAGGTCCCGGTGGAGATTGAAAAGCCGGCAAAGAGCCCAGAGCAGGATGAGGTGATGCGGAAATTTAAAAGCCTGGAGCAGTCCTTCAGGAACATACACGGGTTAGGCAACCAGGTCAGCGTAGCCTACAAGGATCTATGCCCTTTCCCTGACGTCCAATTACCAGCAGGGTTCAAGATGCCCAAGTTCGATTTGTACGAAGGGTATGGCGATCCTATGGCACATCTGCGGGGTTTTTGCAGCAAAATGAGGGGAGCAGGGGGAAAAGATGAGCTACTGATAGCTTACTTTGGCCAGAGTTTGAGTGGGTCGGCACTGGAGTGGTACACGAGACAAGATCCGAGCAGGTGGTACACCTGGGATGACTTGGCACAGGCTTTCGCAGGACATTTCCAGTACAACCTTGAGATAGTCCCAGACCGTCTCACATTGCTAAAGCTCGAAAAGAAATCTGGGGAGAGCTTCCGGGAATTTGGTTTCCGATGGAGGGAACATGCAGCCAGAGTTGATCCTCCGATGAGAGAGGGGGAAATGGTAGATTACTTTATACAAACTCTAGAGCCAACTTACTTCGGTCACTTGGTGACGTTAGTTGGCAAATCCTTCAATGAAGTGGTGAAAATGGGAAGCATGATAGAATAGGGACTTAAGTCCAATAAGATCCTAAGTTACTCGGCAATTAAGGCAACGACTCAGGCCATTCAGAGCGGCACGGGAGGTGCGCTCTGAAAGAAAAGGAGAGAAGAGCTAACGACAACAGAAGTCGGCAATTGGTCCAGATCTAGAGGTCCTTCCCCTCATTACCAACCCAGACCCCATCATCTAAACTATCCACACATTCCAAATTACCCACCACAACCCTACTACCCACCACAAGAACAACACTTCTCTGTCCATCAAGCCCAGACATACACCCAACTTCCGGTTCGCCCACAATGGCGCGCGCCGGCTCCCCACAATACATACCCACCTCCACATAACACCTACCCCCCACCACAAAACCCTATCCACCACCAAGAGCCTACAGGAACCCTCCAGGGATGGGTTTCAGGGGAAATCCGGCCTCCAGAAATGAAAGATTGCAGAGGCAAAGAACTTTTACTGAGTTGGGGGAAACTTATATTGCCTTGTTCCACAAATTGAGGCAATTGGGTTTATTAAATCCTGTGGAGCCTAGATTGCCAAATCCCTTACCCCAAAATATGGATCACTCGGTAAGATGTGAATATTGTTCGGGAGCTCCCGGACATGATACCGAGAAATGTTGGAGGCTGAAACATGCGATACAAGATCTTATTGATACCAACAAGATTGAGGTACAGGCCCCGGAGGCACCCAACATTAACCAGAACCCATTGCCAAAGCACCCTGAAGCCCACATGATCGAGCTTGTGCACGAAGGAGGGGAGCCGAAGAAACCCTCACAGACAGTGATGATGATCCGTGCCACTCCGAAAGAAAAATCGATCGATGAGGAAGCAGGGGTACAGTTGAAGGGGGAAGATGTCAAGCCAGTGGTGATATTGGGGAAGAATCCATCTGTCGCTACAAGGAAACCAGAACCAGCCAAGTTGATAATAACGGGAGCATCATCTACACCCGTGGTTGTTGTGAAAGGGGTTTACAGGGAACCGGTCATCATAAAGCCAGTAGTCCAAACACCAGTGATTGATAGCAAGGCCGTTCCTTGGAAGTACGAGAAGGCAGTGGTGATGTACAAGGGACAACAAGTGGAGGAGAATAGTTGTGAGGCGCAGGGACTGACTCGATCAGGACGGTGTTTTGCTCCGGCGGAGTTGAGAAGACCCAATCCAGCTGCAACAAAGAAACCTGTGTCAGAAGAAGAAGCTGAGGAATTCTTAACGAAGATGAAAGTGCAGGATTACTCCGTGGTCGAACAATTGAAGAAAACACCGGCCCAGATCTCGCTGCTATCATTACTCATCCATTCGGATGAACATCGTCGGGCCCTGATGAAGATACTAAATGAAGCTCATGTGCCCAACGATATTTCTGTAAATCACCTGGAAATTATTGCCAACAAAATTTTCGAGGTGAACAGGGTAACATTTTCAGATGATGATCTGCCAGTGGAGGGCACGGAGCATAATAAAGCTATCTACCTAACTGTCAAATGTGAAGATTCGGCAGTTACTCGGGCATTGGTGGATAATGGCTCAAGCGCCAATATTTGTCCATTATCCACCCTGAACTAGTTGAAGATCGACCACGGAAGAATCCACAAGAATAGCATTTGCGTCCGAGGATTTGACGGAAATGGAACAGCCACCGTGGGGGATATTGTACTTGAGTTGACCATCGGTCCAGTCGACTTTTACTATGGAGTTCCAGGTATTGGATGTCGCGGTATCTTATAACCTTTTGTTGGGACGACCGTGGATCCACGCAGCCAAAGCAGTGCCATCCACATTGCATCAAATGGTCAAGTTTGAATGGGACAGACAAGATGTGGTGCTGCATGGGGAAGACGTTGCATGCACTATAGGAGGTGCCATTGTGCCATTCATAGAAACCAACGATGACAAAGGCCCTTGGGTTTACCAGATTTTTGATGCAGTGTCAGTAAACAAGATCCCCAAGGGTACAAACATTCCACACCCCAGAATAGCTTCTACCACCGTCATGATAGTTTCAGAGATGCTGAGTAACGAGTTCGTGCCAGGAAAAGGTTTGGGGGCTGAACTTCAAGGTATTGTCCAACCTGTCTCTTTACCCAAGAATGTAGAGACCTTTGGGCTGGGATTCAAGCCCACATCAGCAGATGTCAGACATGCCCGTAAGATGAAGAAGAAAGTTTGGGTTCTTCCCAAGCCAGTCCCGTGCCTGTCCAGATCCTTTGTCAGAGCAGGTACCAGAAAGTTGTCGGTCCCGAAAGTTCTCGGACCAATGATTGGGCCAGATGGAGATTTAGATGAGGGCTTTGAAAGGTTGTTCGCCGGTGTCAACATGGTAGAAGCTGGAGAAGGTTCCAGTAGGGTGGATATACAATTTGTAGGGCCTATGGCCAAGATCAACAATTGGACAACTACTCCTCTTCCTACCCGGAGGGAGTCTTGGTAGTAGGCTTTGGATTTTCTTTCTTGTTTCCTGGATTATTCCAGAGTTGTAATCCAGTTTTGATTTTTATTCAGTAAAAGTGTGAAACTCTGTTATCCTGCATTTTAATAAAGAGTGAAAGTTTCCTTTTCTTGTTTTGTTTTAATTTTGTTTCTTCTTCTTTTATTTCTGAACAGTTCTCTTTGCACTGGTACTAACGATGTGGCATGCACAACGGATCTTCAACCCAGTCTAAATAATCAATCTGATTTTGAATTAATCGCACAAGAGATTGATTACGATGATGAATCGGAATACAAGGAGGATGATGCCTTCGAAGAGATAAACAGAGAGTTGAGCCAGTTCGAAGAGAAACCTAAGCCCAATTTGAGTGACACTGAAGCAGTCAATTTGGGGGATGTCGACAATGTCAGGGAAACCAAAATCAGCATCCACATTGAGGCTAGCATCAGGGAAGAACTGATCAAAGCACTCATTGAGTTTAAAGATGTTTTTGCGTGGTCGTATGATGACATGCCTGGTTTAAGCACCAAGCTAGTGGTTCATAAATTACCCACTGACCCGGCATGCCCTCCCGTCAAGCAGAAATTGAGGAAGTTCAAGACAGATATGAGTGTGAAGATTAAAGAAGAAGTAACCAAGCAGCTGCAAGCAAAGGTTATTCGGGTCACTCGATATCCTGATTGGTTAGCTAATGTGGTGCCAGTACCAAAGAAAGATGGGAAGATCAGGGTATGCGTCGACTACCGCAATCTGAATAGGGCCAGCCCAAAAGATAACTTTCCCTTACCCAATATCCATATCTTGATCGACAATTGTGCCGGACGAGAAATCAGATCTTTTGTGGATTGCTATGCTGGGTATCATCAGATTCTGATGGATGAAGAAGATGCAGAGAAGACAGCTTTCATTACGCCATGGGGGACTTATTGCTATCGGGTAATGCCATTCGGTTTAAAGAACGCTGGGGCAACATACATGAGAGCAATGACTACTGTGTTCCATGATATGATGCACAAAGAGATTGAGGTGTACGTAGATGATGTGATCATCAAATCCAAGCGTCAGGAAGACCACGTAATAGACCTTAGGAAGTTTTTTGAAAGACTTCAAAGGTACGACATTAAGCTCAACCCAGCCAAATGTGCATTTGGTGTTCCATCTGGAAAGCTGTTGGGATTCATCGTCAGTCGGCGAGGCATTGAGTTGGACCCGTCAAAGATCAAATCCATCCAGGAATTGCCGCCCCCGAGGAATAAAACAGAAGTAATGAGTCAGTTGGGAAGGTTGAACTATATCAGCAGGTTCATCGCTCAGCTCACAGCGACTTGTGAACCCATTTTTCGGCTACTGAGGAAAGATGCTGCAATAGAGTGGACGACAGAATGTCAGGAAGCCTTCGACCAAATCAAGGGGTATCTGTCAAACCCACCTGTGTTGGTTCCACCTGAACCAGGAAGACCGTTTATTCTTTATCTAACGGTACTGGAGAATTCATTTAGGTGCGTACTGGGGCAACATGACATCACAGGAAGGAAAGAGCAAACCATCTATTATCTCAGCAAGAAGTTTACAGTCTATGAGGTCAAGTACACTTAGCTTGAGAAGACATGTTGTGCCCTAACTTGGGTAGCACAGAAGTTCAAGCATTATCTGTCGTCATACACCACTTACCTTATTTCACGCCTGGATCCATTGAAGTATATTTTCCAGAAGCCTATGCCCACAGGGAGATTGGCAAAATGGCAGATATTACTCCCGGAGTTCGACATTGTCTATGTGACGAGGACGACCATGAAAGCCCAAGCATTGGCTGATCACTTGGCTGAGAATCCTATTGATGAAGAATACGAGCCTTTAAGGACGTATTTTCCAGATGAAGAAGTGATGCATATAGAGGAGTTAGAACTGACTGAGGAACCGGGATGAAAGCTTTACTTTGATGGGGTTGCGAATGCGAAAGGGGTTGGAATAGGAGCGGTACTTATTTCTGAAACAGGACATCACTATCCTGTTACAGCTCGGCTACGTTTCTATTGTACCAACAACATGGCTGAATATGAGGCATGCATTTTGGGCCTACGATTGGCTGCAGACATGGATGTTCAGGACGTCTTGGTCTTGGGACACTCGGACCTCCTAGTACATCAGATTCAGGGTGAATGGGAAACACGTGATTTAAAGCTTATACCTTATCGACAATGTTTGCACGATCTGAGCAAGCAATTTCGATCAGTGGAGTTCAGACACATCCCGAGAGTTCACAATGAGGTGGCCGATGCTTTAGCCACTTTGGCATCGATGTTGCACCATCCAGACAAAATCCATGTTGACCCATTGCATATTCAGGTTCGTGATCAGCATGCCTACTGCAACGTGATAGAAGAAGAAATGGATGGCGAACCATGGTTTTATGATGTCAAGGAATATCTCAGGATGGGGATATATCCGGAGCAGGCAACCGGAGATCAAAAGAGAGCCATTCGACGACTGGCAAATGGATTTTTCCTCAGCGGAGGAATGTTGTACAAAAGAACCCCAGATCTGGGATTGCTGAGATGTATTGATGCGGGTCAAGCCACGATAGTGATGACAGATGTACATGCTGGAGTCTGTGGGCTCCATATGAGCGGATATGTATTGGCAAAGAAGATTCTGCGAGCGGGATATTATTGGCTCACTATGGAGCATGATTGTATTAGTTTCGTGCGAAAGTGCCATCAGTGTCAAATCCACGGAGATCTGATTCATTCTCTACCAACAGAATTGCACACAATGTCAACACCATGGCCATTTGTGGCATGGGGCATGGATGTCATTGGGCCTATTGAGCCGGCAGCTTCGAACGGTCACAGGTTCATTCTGGTAACCATCGATTATTTCACTAAGTGGGTTGAAGCCAAAACTTTCAAGTCAGTAACCAAGAAGGCAGTGGTGGATTTTGTCCATTCCCATATCATCTGTAGATTTGGGATCCCGAAAGTGATAATCACGGACAATGGTGCTAATCTTAACAGCAACTTGATGAGAGAAGTATGTGAACAGTTTAAGATTACACACCGTAATTCCACCCCGTATAGGCCCAAGGCGAATGGAGCGGTTGAGGCAGCCAACAAAAACATAAAGAAGATATTGAGGAAAATGGTTGAAGGATCCAGACAATGGCATGAAAAGCTACCATTTGCATTGTTGGGATACCGCACTACTGTTCGTACTTCAATAGGTGCGACTCCTTATTTGTTGGTATACGGAACTGAAGCAGTAATACCAGCAGAAGTTGAAATTCCATCCCTTCGAATTGTGGCTGAGGCCGGGATTGATGATGATGAATGGGTCAAAGCCCGACTAGAGCAGTTGAGCTTAATTAATGAAAAACGATTGGCAGCAGTATGCCATGGCCAATTATATCAGAAGAGAATGGCAAGAGCATACAATAAGAAGGTGCGCCCCAGGAAATTTGAAGTGGGGCAGCAGGTATTGAAACGGATCCTCCCACATCAGATTGAGGCAAAAGGCAAGTTCGCCCCGAATTGGCAAGGGCCGTATGTCGTGACCAGAGTATTATCCAACGGCTCTTTATGTCTGACAGATGTCGAAGGAAGATGCATCGACATGGCTATCAATTCTGATGCAATCAAGAGATATTACGTGTAATTCTCTTTTGTTGTTTATTTGTTTGTCTGTACTTGGTGTTTATCGGATAATGAAATAACAGAGGCAATTCTTTCTTCTATCCAAACACTGTTACCCTTGCTTTATCCCTTTGAGCCTTACTTATTCTTTCATACCCCTCTCTTGAAATCATTAACAAAAATGAAAAATAATGAAAAAAAAGAAAAGAAGGAAAATAATAACAAAAAAAAGGAAGTTCGCAAAAGAAAAATAATGGAACCGAGTGAACTACGTTCGGCCTGATTCCTCAAAGAGGATATGTAGGCGCCTCACAGCTCGGTCGTAATGTAACAAAAGTAAAAAAAAAATTCCCCGAGAAAAACTGGGGCAGAAGTTATGTTTAAAATTTTGAAAAAAAAAGAGAAGGTTTTGATTCCAAGAGTTGTAATGTTTCACCCATCAAAGTTATTTTGAATTTTTATATCCTTTCTTTTAAGTCCCACATAAAACCCATACTGATATCCAAAAAAGACCTCCCGATCAGTATCCGAGAGGTGCCAAGACAGTCAAGTGAAAGTCGAGGATAACACGTTGGTCCCCGACCCAATAAGGATCATGAGCTGAAAGAATTGATAGCCATGGGAATTCCCAGCAGAGAGAATCTTACCGGCAATACTCCAATCCCCGGCTGAGAGAAGCAAAATGAAAGAGTCTTATCGGTGAAAACCTTCACAGGCACCATAAGGCGACGGGAGCTGTGAGAACTGAGAGAGTCTTATCAGTGGAAACCCCTCGAAGGGCACTATGAGGCGACAAGATAGATTGGCGGAAGGAATCCGCATTTTGCGAAGAATTGGGACACCTATTTATCCCTAGCAAGTGAGGATATCAGAAAGATTGATCGACACAAATAGACTGGGTTGATTAATCTGGAATGCATGACATGATCGTTGGAATCAGTTATACCACCCAGATAAGTTCATTTCTTTTCTTTTCTCCAGTATTTGTTCAGAAAGATTTTCTCTTTTTCTATCCTTTCATTTCTTTGTTTAAAAGACTTTCTCCAGAAATTTATTTTTTAGAAAGGTCTTTCAAAGCTTACTACCAGTTGCCAAAATAGTACAATGCAAAATGAGAAGAGGACAGGCCAGAGACAAGGCGATAAGACAAAAGACGTTGGTTGCAAGGCCGAATAATATTTGTCTAAAATGGCAAGGAAAGTACGGGAAAGAACCGGAAAAACAACATGTTGAAGAAATCGTGGGCTAAGTTCCAAGAGGATCCCCAGCAGAACTCCGACCGATTATCGACCAAAGTTCCGAGGTAGTCGGACAACACAGAGTGGGAAGGGAGGAAAGGAAAATGCATTTTCAGCAAATAACCCCCAACAAGTTTCAAGACACAGAACGGAGAAGTAATAAATGGAAGAACCATCCCTAGCAGAATGTTATCCCCAGCAAATAACAGCATCCCCAACAAGTTTTGGGAACGCTAAACAGGAATAAGGGAGAAAGGGAAGAACCATCCCCAGCAGGAGTGGCACGACCACTCACCATGTTTTAAAACTAACAAATTTTCTTTGATTTGAAGCAGGAAAAGGAAATCTTATTAATGGCGAAAAACATGTCACAAGGAAAGGCACCAGAACTGGTGCAGAAAATTTCTCGGAGACACGAGGAAACAAATTCAAGTTATTACTTAGAATTAGGCGCCCACCTGTATAATGCGGGCATACATTTCAGTTTTTCATTTCATGTCCTCGGTCGCCCACCAGTATAATGCGGGCATACCTTTCGGTTTTTCATTTTCTGTCCTCGGTCGCCCACCAGTATAATGCGGGCATACCTTTCAGTTTTTCATTTCATGTCCTCGGTCGCCCACCAGTATAATGCGGGCATACCTTTCAGTTTTTCATTTCATGTCCTCGGTCGCCCACCAGTATAATGCGGGCATACCTTTCAGTTTTTCATTTCATGTCCTCGGTCGCCCACCAGTATAATGCGGGCATACCTTTCAGTTTTTCATTTCCTGTCCTCGGTCGCCCACCAGTATAATGCGGGCATACCTTTCAGTTTTTCATTTCCTGTTCTAGGCGCCCACCAGTATAATGCGGGAATATATTTCTGTCTTTTCATTTCATGTCCTCGGTCGCCCACCAGTATAATGCGGGCATACCTTTCAGTTTTTCATTTCCTGTTCTAGGCGCCCACTAGTATAATGCGGGAATACATTTCTGTCTTTTCATTTCATGTCCTCGGTCGCCCACCAGTATAATGCGGGCATACATTTTTGTTTTCATTTCATCGGTCGCCCACCAGTATAATGCGGGCATACATTTTTGTTTTCATTTCATCGGTCGCCCACCAGTATAATGCGGGCATACATTTCAGTTTTTCATTTCCATGTCCTAGGCGCCCACCAGTATAATGCGGGAATACATTTCTATCTTTCTCATTTCATGTCCTCGGTCGCCCACCAGTATAATGCGGGTATACCTTTCAGTTTTTCATTTCATGTCCTAGGCGCCCACCAGTATTATGCGGGCATACATTTCATATTTTTCACTCAGGCACCCACCTGTATAACGAGAGGAATACTTTTTAGTCTTATACTGTAGATCTTGAAATCAGTAACCCACCGGAATGCAGAAGGTTACAACAGGAATCCCCAGCAGAAAATAATAAAAAATCCCCAGCACCGGAAAGCAGAAGGTTGCAACAAGAGGTCCCAGCACAAATTCAAGCGCATGAGTCAAAAGGAAGAAAGATGCATCTTGAAAGAAGCGGCCTATGAACATCAAATTATGCCCAGCATAACAAATCTGATGAAGAAAGCCGTATCCCCAGAGGAACCACCGAAAAGCTTAATGAAGGAGGCCATATCCCCAGCGGACCGAACAAAATGATGAAAACTAGTATTCAGAAAAGCAAGAGGCCAGTTTCATCCCCAAGTTCTCGGAAGAAAGGCACCAGAAGAAGCACAAGCCGACAAGAAAGCAGGGCAACAAGAACCAGTTAAAGATAGATGATATTTTATGATCCGTAGTCTAGCCTAGCCTCTTGTTTTCTTTTAATCACGGTGTAACAAGGAGATCGATAAGCAGTGGTAATAGCGTGAAACAACAGTAACATTGCAGTCCCATGGTAGTCCCAGCTACCAAAACTTCCCGAACTACATTAACCTGATTCCCCTTTAGCCAGGGGTATGTAGGAAACCTTTGAAGAAAAGGTTCGGTTAAACCTTTTTCAAAAAATGCTTCACACAGAGTACTCGGATGGGCAAAAATCGCTCGCTTTATCTTTGCACGAAAACCCTTCGTGTCTTCGGGCAAAGAGGGGCAGCTGTAAGCACGTGATTTTTGCCCTATGAAAGAATTACTCCCAAAAATTCAAAATAAAATAATTTTCCTTGTGTGCAATTTTTGTGTTCTTCGTGGCATTTCTGTGTAATTATTTGCATTTTTGTCTTTGCATGTTTATTTGTTAGCTTAATAAAAAATATAAAAAATATGTCGCATTTGCGTTTAATATTTAATTAAGTTTGTTTACAAAATGAAAAATCATAAAAATAATGTACTCTGCATTTTTAGCACTTAATGTCCAAATTGGGTGATTTTCTCGTTAGTCGCTATTTAATTGTGTGTTAACTGTTATTAAGAGTTAATTAGTATTTCCAGATAATTTTGGGTTTTATAATTTAATCTTAGCATTCTAGATTTATTATTATTTAGGAAAATTGAATAAATAGAAAAGGATAAAAATAGAAGAGATCGGATTGGGCCTTTTCCTCAATTGTAAGTCACAGGCCCAAAGAGACCCAATCTTCCCAAACGACCCAGTCCATTTCGAATTGGGTCGACCCAGTCCATAACTCAAAAAGACACAAACCCCATTTTCATTTATTTTCTTTCATTTTTCATAAAAAAGCAAAACAAAACAAAAAAAAATAAACCAAAAAAAAAAGAAAAACCTAAGACTACCCGTAACCCCCCCCCCCTCTCTTCTTTTTCCTCTCTTTCTCTCCTTCTTCTCCAAATATCCTCCCATGGCAGCCCCTCCCCCTCACACCCCTTCTCCCTCACGTCACACACAGCACATATACACACACATACGCGACGCATACACACACAACTCGTTGATCTCCCTCTCTTGTCTGCCATGGTTGCGTCTTCAAGATCTTGCCACTGCGTCCATTGTTTTGCTTCTTCTTCCTCGTCATATGCTGCCCGCCATAGCTGCGTTTACAGCTCTTCAAAATGATCAAAAGATCTCATCATTGCTGTCCGCCATGGCTGCGTCTCCAAGCTCTTCAAACGAGCACGAGATCCCGTCGTATTGTTGCCCGTTGTTTCTTCTTCTTCGCTCGTCGCTACTGCTGTTTCTCCTTCTTCATCCGGCGAGTTGCTCCAGCCATGGCTGCTGCCACGCTGCCATGGACAACCACCAAACGATACCTGAACAAGACGACCATCTAGCTTCGGACTGCTGCTGCGTTCTTCACTGTCCATTTGCTGCTGCCCGCGCTCCTTATCCTCCAAGATCACGTTGGATTCTTCTTCTCCAAGATCATGTCATTGTTGCTGTTGCGTTTCTTCATTGTTCGCGCTGCTGCCATGCTTCCTTCTCCGTCCTTTTCCAAACAAACAAACTACTTTCCGTTCGAGTTCGTCGTCGCTTCGATCCGGTACACTACTCTGAATCATTTCAACATATGTATTGAAGATGAAATGAAATGGCCGGAAGATTTAAGTTTTTTTTAAATTATAGAATATTCGCATTTTTAGTTAAATATTCATTATGTGTCTCATGTTATGTAAATGGTAGAAGTATTTATTATGTGAAATATTAAACTGCGGGACTAGTGGATGGGTGTCAGTATGAACACCATAAGTATTAGTTTCGGCTTTGTTAATTTTTTAGCTTAAAATCGCATTCAAATCGTTAGTAAATATTCAATACGGGAAACCGACTTAATTTGAGGGAAGGTTAGTAAACTCTAGATTTGAATTTGCAAATTTTGAAATAGAAGCAATTTGAGTTTTCTTTCTATCTTTAAATTTTGTTAATAACAAAGGCCCGCAAATATTAGGCAAACATAATAGGCCAATAATTTTGTAGAATCTGCAGGATTACAAATATTTTCGCTTTTTTTTATTATTATTATTTTATTTTTTTCGTCATTTATTCAGTTTTTTTTTTTGAAAAAGAAATTTGTAAAAAATAAAAAAAAATATTTTTTTTATACAAAATATTTTCATTTTTAAAAAAAACTGAGTGATGTTTTAATGGGTGATTCAACGTTGCAAGGCTAAGAGCATTAATCCATTAGGTGCGAGTTTGAGCAAGATGAGTCAACATTTAAGTTTAATAAACTTTTTAATAAGCTTTAGTAATTATGGTTAAATCTAGTTTTAAATAACTAATTTCAATAGTTTTTTTTATAACAATGTAAGCTTTAAGTTAGCTATAATCAGGATCTTTTGATTTTTAATTGTCGAACTTCGTAAATTTTTTACAATTTCGAATTTTTTATATTTATTTTTAGTAAAATTCCTTTCTATTAATATTTGTCTTAATCTAGCAATTAGTATGTTATGTGTTATTATTTTTAAGCTCGTAATTAATTAGGATTTTCTTTCTTTATTTTAGAGACAAATTTTAATAGAAAAATGTAGTCGCTTTAAGATTTGTCCACTTAAAATAAATGAGATGAGTCTCGCCTAGTAAAATGTATAGATTGCGGGGCCCTCACAAATGTATGCATTAAATACTTAGAACATCGGAGCTGGCCGTCTAGAGAAATTTTACGGCCTTTCCCAAAACAACAATACGCTAGTCGTTCTAGGCGTGTCTTTAACAAATCATTTTCTTAAATATGGGTGTGCATTTATGTAACCCAAATCCAAATCTCAACGGAGTCGAAATGTGTCGATAACCATGGGTGCATTGATTGCGACGTGGTCTGAAATACCTTTTCACAATGTTGCAATTCTCCGTAAAATAATAACAATAAATGAATAATAATAAAAGCGGCTAAGGGTTAAAATTTGCACATAAGTTCATAATTGTATAAAATCAGATAATCAAGTCGAATATGACAGCTGAGCGACCGTGCTAGAACCACGGAACTCGGGAATGCCTAACACCTTCTCCCGGGTTAACAGAATTCCTTATCCGGATTTCTGGTGCGCAGACTGTTAAATAGAGTCATTCTTTTCCTCGATTCGGGATTAAATTGGTGACTTGGGACACCCTAAATCTCCCAAGTGGCGACTCTGAAATAAATAAACAAATCCCGTTTCGATTGTCCTTTAATTGGAAAAACTCCCTCTGCGCCCCTGCGGGTGCCAGAAAAAGGAGGTGTGACAGTTACAAAGCCTCGTTGTGCTCAAAAAAATAAGTCATATGTCTGGCACAAACTCCAATGATATCAGTAAAAGGAACAACAGAGGGAACATATGGCTATCAGTTGCTCCGATCACAGTACAAGTTAACTCTTTACAGCTGTTAAAGCTGCTGCTCTGTAGGCGCAATAGTGTAGCAGTCACTGTTGAAGCATATTGTGTACCAGACACCTGCTTGCAACATCTTAGTGACCTCACTAATATTACCAACATGAGGCAAGAGATTACACACACTTGCAAACCCTAAAACATAATTCACTCTCAAGTGTGCAGCAGCCTTCATTTACTCCAAGGCTTGAAGAACAAAGTTGAAATAGAACAAAGGACCAGATCCCAGCATTGATTACATCATGTGTCCTGATGATGCATGGATATTCTGAGGCAGTGAACACTTCCTGCTATCTAATAAACAGGTGCATCATCAGGTCCCTCCTAAACAAGACCCTGTATGAATTGCTAAATGAGAGAAAACCAAAGTTGACTTACCTGAGAACTTTTGGTTGCAAATGTTTTGTTCTCTCAATAATGGTAAGGAAGCGCTGGGAATGTTTGATGCCAATAGTGATGAAGGGATGTTTCTTGGATATTTTTCACAAAGCAAAGCATACAAGACAAAAGAACTCAATATGTAGAAGAAAGCGTACATGTAATGTTTGATGAATCACACCACTCAAGTGGAAAAGATTCACATGATAAGAATGATTAAGATAGAGAGCATTCAAAGGTTCTTGGAGAAGTCATTGATATCGCAAACGGGAAGGAAGATCTGATGAGTTAGGTCAAGGAGTCTAGTGAAGAAGAAGATGCAGCAGAACCTGGTCCTTCTATTACATCAACTGAAGCAGAAAATAAAGTTGTTGATGCTATGCAAGGCACCCCTGATGCTGAGCAGCGAAGTGGCACTCACGCTTCCATGGATTCTAATGTTGGATATCATACGAAGGAACCTGTTCTTCTCACCATAAGACTTAGGTGTCTAACTTGAAGCACAAAAACTCACATTCTCTCCAGAATGTAATCACTCCTCTAGATTCGGGAGTTCAGACTAGATCAAAGACAAAAAGCATATTTGCTTTCTTATCTTTCCTGTCTCAAATTGAGCCTAAAATTATCAAGAAAGCATTGAAAAATGCTGATTGGATTACTGCTATGCAAGAAGAACTCCATCAATTTGGAAGGAACATTATGTGGCACTTAGTTCCCCGACTTTCAGATATAACTGTTATTCGAACTAGGTGGGTGCTAGGAAACAAGCTTGATGAGTTTGGAAATACAACAAGAAACAAGGCCATGTTGGTGGTTCAAGGCTATAATCAAGAGGAATGAATTGATTATAATGAAACTTTTGCTCCAGTTGCAAGGATGGAATCCATCAGAATTCTTATTGCTTTTGCATCTCGTGTGGATTTCAAATTGTTCCAAATGGATATCAAGAGTGCATTTCTGAACGGATATTTGAAGGAAGAAGTCTTTGTCAAACAACCACCTGGTTTTGAATGCCATGAGCATCCTGAACATGTATTCAAGCTCGACAAGGCACTATTTGGATTAAAGCAGGCCCCTCGTGCATGATATGAAAAGTTTTCCAGGATCTTTATCGAAAATGGTTTTACTAGAGGGAAAATTGACAACACTCTTTTTCTGAATAAAAGAGGGAGGAACCTGCTGATTATGTAGGTCTATGTTGACGATATCATCTTTCGTGCAATAAATGATTCCTTGTGTGGGGAGTTTTCCAAGCTTATGGGAAGTGAGTTTGAAATGAGTATGACGGGGGAACTGAACTTCTTCCTATGTCTGCAAGTTAAGAAAATCTCTAAAGGAATGATGATAAGTCAACAGAGATACATTTAGGAGCTTCTGAAGAGGTTTGAGATGGAAAGTTCAAATACCATTGATACTCCTATTGCCACAACTACTCGTCTAGACATAGACAAACGTGGTTCCAATGTGAATGAAACCATGTATCGGGGCATCATTTGTTCACTCTTGTATCTTACAGCCAGCAAACCTAACATTGTTTTTAGTGTGTGGTTATGTGATAGATTCCAATCAAGTCCAAAAGAATCTCATCTGAAAGTTGCTAAGAGAATCCAGACAGTGATTATGCTGGTTATCTAGTGGATAGGAAGAGTACATCTAGTATAGCACATTTTCTGTGATCATGCCTAATTTCATGGGGTACAAGGAAACAAAACTCTATAGTCTTCTCTATTGCAGATGCTGAATATGTAGCAACTGCCTCATGTTGTGCTCAACTACTATGGATCAATCAACAATTAGATTATTTTGGTGTTTTTCTGACTGTGTGCCATTATTATGTGATAACACAAGTGCCCTCAACATAGCAAAGAATCTTGTTCAGCATAAGAGGATAAAGCACATTAATGTGTGCCATCATTTCCTCAGGGACAATATTGAAAAAGGTCTCATCTGTATGAAGTTTTGAAAAACAGCGGACCAGGTAGCTGATTTTTTCAGCAAAGCATTAAACAGAGACCATTTTAAAAAGAATCGACTGGAGCTGGGACTGATCAAATTGAAACTGAGAACCTGGTCCCTCAATGATTAGCTATGGAGGAATTGTAAGGTAAACTGCAAAAAAGTGTTTTCTGTCAACTTCTAACTCAATTCTATATAGTTACAGGTAAACACGCATGGCAATTACAGGGCAAACAAGTAGCTAATGACATTACAATTTGGTAGGAGGATGATGCTCATATTTGCAAAATCAATTAGGGAACCTCGTTCCTTTGACTTGGGTTAGTAGTTCCTCTTATGAAAACGTGACTAATTGGCCCTAGTTACTATTCTAGGTGGAGTGGAAGAAGGGGGGATTCTCAAATATAGAAATGATCCAATGAATTTGAAAGAACTGAACAAGGAGTCATATGAGGTGAGTAAAGGGCGATGCCAATCAATTGAGACTCTTTTGTACTATTGAAATGCTAAATATGCCATGTCATTAAATGTGTTCGTCCTTTTCCCACACCATTTAATCCCAAATGTCACACTCGCTACAAACCAACCCGACTACCCAGTTTGTCGTGTCCAATTGTAACTGGTCCCCCATTCCCTCTAAATAAACCTAAAAGACATGTCTCTCTCATAACTGTCTACATCAAAGCTATCAAACTCTTCTCTTCTCTCCCAAAACCCTCTCTTTCGTGTCTTTAGACTCAAAAATTCACCATGTCTTCTCAGAAATTAGAGTCTCCTAAAGCCACCATTTTCATCCTTACTTTGTCTTCGTCTCACGAAGCATAATAGTCCGAATTGGAGCCTCAACCTTCACCCATTAAAACCCCATCTCCAACCAACTACCACCCACTGCCTCTTCCCCGATTCTATCGATTTTTGGTTCCTATCGTAGCTAGAAAGATCAAACACCCAAGAGGTTTGTTGCTTCAACCTCTCTCTCTGCTACGCTGGAAAAAATATAAGAAGAAGGACTGGTGGAAGGGGAAGAAGGAGCAGAGGTCTCGAGTCAGCGGGTTGAGGAAGCAACTGTAGACAAAAAGGATGTTACTAGTCTTGGTGAAGCATCTAACACCCTCTCTGATCCAACTTTTGATCTAAATAGTCTATCACCATCAGGTAATGCCTCTCTAGCTTCTACCGATTCTATATTGTTGGAAGATTTGGGTGTAAAAAGAATCCATAGAAAATATGTTGCTTATCACTGTTAAAGAGAGTTTGGTGATGTGAGTTCTAGGGTTTAGGGAAAAAAGGGAATGGGTATGGAAATAGGGACGTGGTACCTCAAGGTGACTTGGTACCAGCTAGTATTACAGAGGAGCCAACAGAGGGACCTTCTCCCTCTTCCCAAGAGGAGAACTCTGCTGCTACTTGGGATGAAACTCCATGCTCCAGTAAAAAGCCCCTAGACAATACTGACCCTCTTCCCTCCCCTCATCCTGATGCAGTCCCATTAGATTTTATCGATAAATATTGCAGGTTACAACTCTGTTTATCCCTTAATTCTTCCTTCTGATTTATTTTACGTGATTCAAGAGTCTTAGCGGCATATTTCTCGAACGTAGGCCTTTAAGCAAGACATATTTGACATGTCTTTGATCTCTTAATGAATATTCCAAGAGTTTCATGTTCTCCATCAATTGCAACACCCTTCACAGATGACACTTTCTTGGACTTCACAATCACAGACTTCTTAGAGGATTTACGAACAAGGGAAGTGGGCTCCTCATTTACCTCTTCATCCTCAACATCCACAAAATTGGCCGGAGGCAGATCCTCTTCATTCTCTAATTTTCCCTCCTTCACCAATCTTCTTCTCTTCTTTTTCTCCTTATTCTTCTTCAAAGCATTTTCAAGGGCTTCTTTCTTCAGCTACCTACTAGTGGGTATTTTAAGAACAGGCTATTTAGAGGCTGTCCCACCACTTCTTGAAACGATAAACTAGGCTACAGACATATCATCATAATCCTCCTCACTTTCATCATCTTTATCATCATCATCATCATCATCATCATCATCATCTTCTTCTTCTTCTTCTTCTTCTTCAGATAGAGGTTTATGTAGATACTAAAATTTTAACAGATTAAGATAAATCCTAAATTAAAGACAACCCTTGAAATATTAGGAGTCTATTAGGGTTCATGTCTATAAATAAGGCTACATATGTCCTTCAAAGAGGATCTCAACAATTCTATAAACTCTCGGAATATGCACAAAGAGATCAAATATGAGTTTTCCGAAATTCCATGAAACTCTTGAAATATTCATTAAGAGATCAAAGACATGTCAAATATGGCTTGCTTAAAGTCTTGCATTCGAGAAATACGCTGCTAAGTCCCTCGAATCACGTGAAAAAATCAGAGGAAAGAATCAAGGGATAAATAGAGTTGTAACCCGCAATGTTTATCGACAAAATCCTTTTTTCTTCATAGTTGTTTGTGATTGCTGTTTATTTTCTGCGGAAAATTTTTGCAAACAAATTGGCATGCCCAGTAGGACTAGCTATGCCCTTCATCTCTTCCTCCTACAAATCAAAAACTTCAAGTTTCAAGATTTTCGATTGTGATGGTCGCGTACTTTAAGTCTCGTCTTCAAGTTTCACTAAGCCTACACCTCGAAAAACCTTGAAGTATAGGGCATTTGTAGACACTAAAATTTTAATATATCAAGATAAATCTTAAATTCAAGACAACTCTTGAAATAGTACTATTAGGGTTACTTGGTGGCTACTCCACCCAAACCCCAATTCATGCCAATAAATAAGGCTACATATGTCCTTCAAATAGGATCTCGACAATTCCATAAACTCTCTGTATATGCATAAAGAGATCAAATATGAGATCTCCGAAATTCCATGAAACTCATGGAATATTCATTAAGAGATCAAATACATGTCAAATATGTCTTGCTTAAAGTCTTGTGTTTGAGAAATATCCCGCTAAGGCGCTCGAATCACGTAGAACAAATCAGAGGGAAGAATCAAGGGATAAACGGAGATGTAACCCACAATGTTTATCAATAAAATCCTTTTCTCTTTATAGTTTTTTATAATTGATGTTTATTTTCTACGAAAATTTATTGCAAACAAATTGGCACGCCCAGTAGGACCAGCTCTGCCCTTCATCTCTTTCTCCTGCAAATCAAAAACTTCAAGTTTCAAGATTTTCTATTGTGATGGTCGGGTACTTCAAGTCTCGTCTTCAAGTTTCAGCAAGCCTACACCTCGACAAACCTTGATGTGACGGGCATTTGTAGACATGAAATTTTAACAGATCAAGATAAATCCTAAGTTCAAGACAACTCTTGAAATATTATGAGTCTATTAGAGTTACTTGGTGGCTACTCTGAGTTTGGTGAGAAAGCTGAGCCTGTTAGGAAGGATAGAGGTGTTGAGAAAAAGAAATCTCACAAGAGAAAGGCAAGTGACGATGAGGGACCTAGTTCCTCAAAAAGAGCCAGAGTGGAAGTGTCTGAAGTTGAAAGAAAGAAAAGCTGAAGAAGCAAAAAATGATGTGGGGCAGAATGTTTGATGTTGCCATTCTTGACATGTCAGGCACAAGACAGCTAGTTGAAATTTGTGATTTTCAGAAGTGCACTCATCTCTTTACTCTTAAGAGTCTAAAATTCTATGAAGAGTAAGTTCATAGTTTCTACGCTGAACTATTCACTGTGGAAGATGACAATATCTGCCTGAAGGTCAATGGGGTGGATTTTGTAATGGATGAAGCTGTACTAGGGAGTATTCTTGGTGTGCCTATTGAGGGGCTCTCGTCTGTTGAAGGGACATGTTCCTCATATTTTAGGAAGGTTATTCTAAAGCCTCAGGTTGTTCAGTAAGGGGAACGGGTGCACAATAAGGCTCTGCTTCCAGAATAACAGCTCATATTTGTGATGGTGAACAAGGTCCTGCTCCCTCGAGCTGAAAGACGTTTCATTACATCAATAGCGGACCAGGTTCTCCTGGATGCATTGGGTGGATACACTACCATCAACCTGCCTGGAATCCTGATTGAACACATGAAGAAGGTGACAAACTTCAAGGATGGAACCATGGATTGCCATATGGTTCCTGCTCACCAAAGTTTTTGAATATTTCAAATTCCCCTTAGGGAGAGCAGTTGTGGGAACTCGTAAGCAATTGTTCTCAATGACTACCTTGAAGGAATGTGAGTTTATTGACAAGAAGGAGGGAGTTGGTAGCAATTCTATGATTTCTCAGCTGATTGATGCTCAGACTGCGGCTAATGAGGAGATAAGGAGGCTGAAGGCCAGAAATGCCATTCTTGAGGGGCAACTCAGTCAATCCAGAGAGGAACCTAGTTCTAACAGTGTTCAAGGAGCAGAGGTTGCCCGTTTGACAGCTGAGAATGCAAACTTGAGGAAACGGGTTAAGAACCTAAAAGAGTAGCTGATCAATGAACAGCGGTCTGCAAATGCTCGAGTGGATGTTCTTCTCAAAGCCCTTGCCCCTACATCCTTCCCTCCCTCTTCTAGTGCCTCATAAATTGTCCTTTGTCAGTGTCCAGTTATCAGTGCTTGTCTTAGTCCCAGTGTCCTATTTTTATATTTTGTCCCTATGTTTGTGGTATATTAGTTTGTTTATTTTGTGGATGTTTTGTAAAAATTGTATATTTTCTTCTCCTTATAATTAATGAGCATATCAGTCCTTATCTATGCATGTTATACTCCTGCGTTCTATTTTTAGCTATATTGTGTGCACACAAGTGGAATGAGTTAACTTTGCTGGACTTTTTTTTGCTTTTACTTGAAAAATTCTTTTTATGATGCCAAAAGGGGGAAGAAAAATTGAAGGGGAGAGACAAGTCCTCAAGGGGAATATGGACAAAAATTGAAGATGAGAGACAGGTCCTTGGGGGGAATATGGCTAATCTGCATGGGGAATCATATGGAAATCTGGTTCTCAAGGGGAACTTCAATTTTAAGTTTGTCATCATCAAAAAGGAGGAAATTGATAAGTTATGTGCCTTTCTGTTTTGATGATTTAACAAACTTCATATAAGAACCAGATAAGGAACCTGATACAAAACAAATTTGTGCTCAGAAAAACAAGTCACATATTTGGCACAAGTTCCAATGATATCAGTAAAAGAAACAACAGAGGGAACAAATGGCTATCAGCTCCTCCGGTCACAGTACAAGTCAATCTTTACAGTTGTTAAAGCTGTAGCTCTGCAGACTCAACAATGCAGCAGTCACTGTTCAAACATGTTGTGTTGTACAGGATACTTGCTTGCATCATCCTAGTGAACTCACTTATATATTACAACATGAGGCAATGGATTACACACACTTGCAAATCCTAAAACATAATTCACTCTCATGTGTGCAGCCGCCTTCATTTACTCCAAGGCTTGAAGAACAAAGTTGCAACATAACAAAGGACCAGATCCGAGCATTAAATACATCGTGTGTCCTTAGTATTGTTGTATCTTTGTTAATGTTATTCACTTGTAATTCCTACTCAACTTAGTTAGAAGCATCTCGTAGGATATCTTTGTAAATCATAAACCTTGTGTTTGTGTTTGACTAGAGTTAGTCAAAGTGGTGAGCTTTGTAATAGAGTTATTATAAAGAGGCGTGAAATATAGTTATTGCAAGTAGGTGAAGAATTAAGAGGTTATTCCTAAGTTACAATAGGTTGTAATCTACAGTTACTCGGTCAGTGAAGTTGAAATCCTACGAATGTAAGTCGTGATTTTTAATCCCGTGAGCTGGGAGTTTTTCACGTAAAATACTGTTGTATTATTTACTTACCGTTATGTGTGTTCTGGAGGAATTGATTCTCTATACAGTTTGATAGTCTCTTAGTTTACATCAATTGGTAATAAAATAAATGATGATATGCCAAAATTTACCTCATGGGAACATTGATGTGGGTAATATGTCAATGCGATTGAACAACACACATTGGTGGAGGTGTTTAAGGCCTCATTTTTTTTAAAGATTAAGACGTCTCAATCTGAATACACATATGAATATCAAGATGTGTATTAAGATTAAGACATCTGAATCTAAATACACATCTGAATATATTAAGATGTGTATGAAGATCTGAATACTAAATAATTAAGTCTGATTGATTTTTAATATCTGAACTATAAAATTTATCTTTATTTGAAAATTAATAAACATAAAATTCAAATGAAATACTAACTAATATAATATTCTATCAATAAAAGATATGATTTTAAAAAATATGATAGTTGTTGGTAGTGATGGCTCACGGGTGAATGTCGACTAGAGGCGGTGGTGTAGCTAGTAGTGATTGGTAGTGGTGGCGATTATGATTAAGGATGGTGGTGGTGGGTGGTAATAGTTAATAATGGCAGGTGGTGGTAGTAGTTGTGACTGAGGAAGGTGGTGGATGGGTGGTGGTCGGTTATAATGATGGACAATGCCGGTTGTGGTTGTTCATGATGATGGGGCGGTCAGTTGTGATAGTTGAGGTGGATGAGTGTTGATTGTGGGTGAGAATGATGGTGGTCGAGTGGGGTACTGGGTGGTGATGCATGGTCGATAATGGTGGCGGCTATGATTGAGGATGACCGGGGCGTGGTGGTGGTGGTGGTGGAGGTGGTGGTGGTTGTTGAGTATGGTGGTGGTGGTAGCATGGTGGTAGTTGATAATAGTAGGCGGTAGCGGCAGGTAATAATGAATATATGTGATAGCCTCTTAATGAAATTAAGTCTCTGTTATAGATCTTAATTATACAAATTTATTCAAACACATTAAGTGATTGTAAAGTAAGAAAAACAAACACACTTAATGATTAAGATATAAATAATTAAGATTCATACCTTCATTAAATGCAAACAAATGAGGCTTTTGTTAAAATGAAAAATTCGCAACTGTATAGCCAGCCTGAAAAATCGGTGCAGGTTTAACGGGCAATTAAGCCATTTTGACTCTTTTAATTTTCGAACCCAAACAATTAATACACCTATATGATAGGAATATTATGCAACTTGATATTAGCGAAGAATTTCAATTATTCAAAGGAAAAGTATTTGATTGAATGTATCAGCAGGATGTCTAATAGTAGTATATATAATCAATTAACCAAGTCAACAAAATTAAAAGTAAACGCTTGCCAAGTTGGATTGACATGTAAAACGGATTATATTTTGTGGTTCCGTGGATTAAGGTTAGTAATGTCTAACAACTACACATTAACTCAATAAATAATTATTTGTTCAAATGGTCATGACCGAAGGGTTCCTTTTAATTTTTGTGCAAGTAAACGCTTGCAAATTGGCCTGACATGGAAAGCTGGTTATAACTTATATTCATATTCTTGGGTGTGCATCACTCAAATAGTTACTTCACTAAATGAAATTATGCAGTAAAATTATTTTTCTTTCACTGGTATAAAAAAGCCACTCAGCTAGCCATATTACACTTTAATGATCATTTAACCAACTTTTTTTAGGTGGAAAGGTAGATGTCGCAATTCACGTGGATTTTTTATTTTTATTGACCACATAAAATAATTAACACCCAAACAAAATATAGAAACCCACCCATACGGGTTGGGTATTTGGGTGGATTTCTATGTATTGTTTGGGTGTTAATTATTTTATGTGATCCAAAAATACAAAAAAAAAAATCCATGTGGACTGCCACATCAACATTTTCTACCGAAAAAATTAAGAAATCTACTTGATTAATTATTAGAGTGCAATAGGGATAATTGAGTAACTTTCTTGTTATAAATGAAATAAAAATAATTTTACTTCATAATTTTATATAGTTGAATGATCATATGAGTAATGGACTCATATTTTTGCATGTAAATTTGTTATTTAAGCGTAATAATATCCAACAATTATACAACAAACTCTTTAACTTAATACTTAGTCAATGTTTTTCGGGAAGCAAGCACTAAGCAATAAAGAGAATAAGTAGAGTTGCATCGACTCACAAAGATCCACAAAACTAGCTTATAGCACAGTGACCATCTTCTTAATATGGTGACATACTGTAGTGTGAAATAAGACTAGCAAAGTGATCAATATTCTTAACTGTTTGTGCATTAAGGATGGAGGAAAATCAATTTTGCTCTCAATTAAAGAAAATTGATTTTTTATGGAAGTATCTTTTCATCTAGGTAGTTAAGGAGGAGTAAAAGCAACTATATATCAATCCACCTTACATATGGATATCCAGCTTTCTCTCCACTTGTTTTTTTTTTTTTTAAATTGAGGAATCTTTTTGAACAACGACAAGATTTTAAATGAAAAATAAACAATGAAACAGATGAGAGACTTTGAAGATATATAAACACTAATGAGAGCCTTGGACAAAGTCAAGATTTTAAAATAAAAAAAGGACCCAAACGGGAGACTTTGTTAAACAATTGAATTGGTAAATTTAATCATCACAACCTACTATCAATAGATCATGTAACCGAAAAAATTAAGATAATAAACGAAGAAGAAGAAGAAGAAGTATGATAAACATATACAATAAGTGGCAACTGGGTGTATGCCTCAGCACTATTACTTTTTTTATGCTGCTCCTTGGTATCGATCATGTGCTCAGAGGCGGACCTATTTGTAACAATGAGGAGTCATCAGATCCCGTAAATTTAGGCAGAAATTTTGTATATATATCTGTGTCCGTACACATTGAAAATATTTAATTTAAATAATCTGGTACCAAAAGCGTTTAAGGACATTGGTTGAGCAGAGTACTGGTACCCCCATCGCATTAAAATCCTAGGTCCGCCTTTACACGTGCTTATGGTAATAGTTTAATAGCAACTAATGCTTGTAGATGGCTTTCTATAAATTCCTTGTTGCGGAAGCCAAATGTATATAGTGTGAATAAGTCACAACTACTATACCAAAAATTATGACAGCCACCAAATAATAAATAAGACAATAAAGCAACAATAAAGGGAACACTAGAATTTACGAGGTTCGGCTAATTTTGCTTACTCCTCGGACACAACCAATATTTTATTTCACTCCAAAAATACAAGTGAAATAATACTAAAGAGAGAAGATACAAATGCCTTAAACAGATGAGAAGGCAAACGAGAGGTGTGTTTAAATCTTAAACATTAAGCCTTCTTTTATAGGGGGAAAATCCCCCCAACTATTGCTAACCCACCGATGTGGGAAGCTGAAATATTTGACATTTCAACAAATCTCCACCTTGGCAAAAATTCCACGTCTTCAATTTTCTCTCTATAACAAATTTTGGTTGTGTCTTCATCTTCAATCTTCAGTGTTCAACAATGTTGATCAAATCCAAACAATGTTGAAACTTGACCGCAGTCACCACCTTTGTCAGCATATCAGCAGGATTCTCCGTAGTATGAATTTTCTTCACCGTGACTCCACCTTCTTCTATGATTTCTTGTACGAAATGATACCGAACATCAATGTGCTTCGTCCTTGCATGATAAACTTGGTTCTTCGCTAATTGAATAGCACTTTGACTATCACAAAAAATTGTGATACCTTTTTGTTCAACACCAAGCTCCTTTAGCAATCTTTGAAGCCAAATTGCCTCTGTCACAGCCTTTGTAATAGCCATGTACTCTGCCTCTGTTATAGACAAAGCAACTGTTGACTGCAAAGTAGACTTCCAACTAACTGGTGCCTTTGCAAAAGTAAACACATAACCAGTAGTTGATCTTCGTTTGTCCATATCACCCGCAAAATCTGAGTCAGAATATCCAACTACAAACTGATTGTCTTCCTACTCAAAAACTAACCCGACATCTACAGTATTATGAATATATCGTAGAATCCACTTCACAGCTTGCCAATGCTCCTTCCCTGGATTGTGCATATATCTGCTAATAACTCCAACAGCTTGTGAAATGTCAGGCCTTGTGCAAACCATTGCATACATCAAGCTACCAACAGCATTTGCGTATGGTACCTTTGACATATACTCTCGTTCAGCTTCATCCATTGGCGACATAGTAGTACTTAGATTAAAATGGGGAGCAAGTGGAGTACTAACTGGCTTAGTCTTGTCATCTATGCCAAAACGTTGTAGTACTCTCTTCAAATATTCTTTCTGAGATAAACAGAGTTTCTTTGAACGTCTATCTCTAATTATCTCCATGCCAAGAATTTTCTTTGCCTCACCCAGATCCTTCATCTCGAACTCCTTCTTCAGTTGAATCTTCAACTTATCAATTTCTTCCGAATTCTTGGAAGCTATCAACATATCATCAACATATAGGAGAAGATATACAAAGGAACCATCTTTAAGCTTGTGCAAATACACACAATGATCGTATTTGCTTCTCTTGTACCCTTACCGCAACATAAACTCGTCAAATCGCTTGTACCATTGTCTAGAAGATTGTTTCAATCCGTACAACGATTTTTCAAGTTTGCACACCATATTTTCTTTTCCAGCAACTTTGAATCCTTCTGGCTGAGTCATGTAGATTTCCTCCTCCAAGTTTCCATGTAAAAATACAGTTTTTACATCCATCTGAACTAGTTCCAAATCCAATTGTGCTACCAAAGCCAACATAATTCTAATGGAGGAATGTTTTACAGCTGGAGAAAATACTTCATTGTAATCAATTCCCTCCTTTTGAGCATATCCTTTGGCCACCAATCTTGCTTTGTAGCGAACATCTACTTGGTTAGGAAATCCTTCCTTCTTTGCAAATACCCATTTGCACCCAATTGCTTTCTTTCCCTTCGGGAGATTGGCCAATTTCCATGTATGATTCTGATGAAGGGACTATATTTCATTATTCATGGCAATCCTCCACTTATCTTCTTCTGAACTTTGGACAACATCTTTATAAGTGGTCGGAACATCATCAGCTACAATTGAGGTTGCACAAGCAACCGTCTCTATGAGACGAACAGGTTTCGTTATTGTTTTTTTTGGCCTGCTGGTTGCTATTGATTCAAGTTGTTGTTGAGGTTCCTGAGTTGGAATCTCCTCTACTGGCTCTTCTTCCAGAGGGTAATCTTCATTTGTTTCCTCCTCTGCTTCTTGTGTAGGAAAAATAAATTTTCCCTCAAACTCCACCTGCTTAGAAGCACCTTTATTTTGTTTGGTGTCTTCTGTTACCTTATTTACCATAGCAGATTCATCAAAGGTAACATCCCTGCTGAATATTACTTTCTTTGTCATAGGACACCATAAGCGATATCCTTTGACTCCAGAAGTAATTCCCATAAAAATAGCCTTCTTTGCCCTTGGATCCAATTTTGACTCCGTCACATGATAATATGCAGTTGAGCCAAACACGTGCAAAGAGTCATAATCTAAAGCAGACTTTCCATACCATTTTCAAATGGTGTCTTGCCATCAATAGCAGCAGATGGTAAGCGATTAATGAGGTGGCATGCATATGTAACTGCCTCAGCCCAAAATTCTTTGCCCAAGCCAGCATTGGACAACATACACCGTACCTTCTCCAGCAAGGTCCAGTTCATACGTTCAGCCACTCCATTCTGTTGTGGTGTATGTCTGACAGTGAAGTGTCGGACGATGCCATCATTTTGACAGACCTTATTGAAATGATCATTTTTGTATTCACCTCCATTGTCTGTGCGAATACACTTGATCCTCTTGCCTATTTGATTCTCCATCATCGTCTTCCATTTGAGAAAAATTCCCAGCACTTCATCTTTGTTTTTCATTGTATACACCCACACTCTTCAGAAAAATCATCAACAAAGGTTACAAAATAGTGCTTCCCACCCAATGAAGGTGTTTTGGAAGGACCCCAAACATCAGAGTGTACATAATCCAAAATGCCTTTAGTATTATGGATCGCTGTACCAAATTTAACCCTTGTCTGTTTCCCTTTAACACAATGCTCACAAAACTCCAAGTTGCAAGCCTTTACTCCTTTTAACAATCCTTGATCTGATAGAGTTTTCAAGGATTTTCCTCCAGCATGTCCCAAGCGCATGTGCCATAGCTTGGTTGCTTCTGCCTCTTTGTCGTCACTGGATGTCACTGTCGCTATCCCAATAACTGTATTGCCACGATAGCGGTACATATTATTATTCTTCCGATTAGCCTTCATTACCACTAGTGCACTGGAGCATACTCTCATCACTCCATTTTCTGCAATGATTTTGAACCCTTTTGATTCTAGGGCTCCCACAGAGATGAGATTCTTCTTCAAATCCGGTACATATCGAACATCTGTTAATGTTCTGATCATTCCATCATGGTTCCTTAATCGTATTGAACCAATGCCATATGAGGTAAGAGGGCTGTTATCCGCTGTGTGAACGACTCCATATTCTCCTTCTTGAAATTCCACGAACCAGTCCTTGTTGGGACACATATGATAGCTACAAGCCGAGTCCATCAACCATATGTCTGATGATGTTGATGACTCTGTTGTAACTAATGAGAAGTCTGAATCATCACAATCAGCTACATTTGAATCCATAATGGCCTTTCCATTGTTATGTTTGGCCTTATTCTTCAACTTCGGACAGTCTTTCTTCCAGTGCCCTTTTTCTCGACAAAAGGCACATTCATCTTTGCTGGGTCTGGATCTTGACTTGGATCTTCCCTTCTTTGTCCTCGTTTGATTTTGAGGACGACCCCTCACAAATAGTGCTTCTCCTTCTCCGCCCTTTTGTTTTTCTCGCTTTCTTTGTTCATAGCTGTACAAAGCCGAACAAACTTCTTTGAGAGAAACTTCGTCATTTCCATGGAATAGAGTAGTTTCAAGGTGCTCGTACTCATCAGGAAGTGACGCCAACAACATTAAGGCCAAGTCACCATCATCATAAGTTGTATCCATATTTTGCAAATCTGTGACCAACTTATTGAAACTGGTGATATGTTCATTCATCGTGGTACCAGGAACATAGGTGAAGTGAAACAATCTCTTCTTTATGTACAATTTATTTTGACTGTTTTTCTTCAAAAATTTATCCTCCAGTGCTTTCCATAATTTACTTGCAGAAGTTTCCTTTGTGTATGGATATTTCTGCTCTCTAGCAAGGTAGGATCGAATGGTACCGCAAGCAACACGGTTGATAATTCTCCAATCTTCTTCTCCAATAACATCTGGTTTCTTTTCTTCAATGGCCAGATCTAGCCCTTGTTGAAAAAGGACATCTAGAACCTCGCCTTGCCACATGCCAAAATGTCCGGACCCGTCAAATATTTCTACCGTAAATTTCGCATTTGACACAATTCTTGTCATAAGCGAAGATGCCAATGATGACGTATTGTTGACACTTGATGTAGATTCTTCTTGTTTATTGTCTCCCATCTTTGACACAAATATTATTTAATAGCTGACGACACAAATCAAGATTATTTCCTTTCTGATGTAGAAGATCAGACTAAGCTGCAACCACAGAGCATACTCAGACAGAACCTTGACTCAGTTACCAAAATAAATCTTTTCTGATGTGGAAGATTAGACTATGCTGCAACCACAGAGCATACTTAGACAGTACCTTGGCTCTGTTACCAATTGTTGCGGAAGCCAAATGTATATAGTGTGAATAAGCACAACTACTATACCAAAAATTATGACAACCACCAAATAATAAATAAGACAATAAAGCAACAATAAAGGGAACACCAGAATTTACGAGGTTCGGCTAATTTTGCTTACTCCTCGGACACAACCAATATTTTATTTCACTCCAAAAATACAAGTGAAATAATACTAAAGAGAGAAGATACAAATGCCTTAAACAGATGAGAAGGCAAATGAGAGGTGTGTTTAAATCTTAAACATTAAGCCTTCTTTTATAGGGGGAAAATCCCCCAACTATTGCTAACCCACCGATGTGGGAAGCTGAAATATTTGACATTTCAACATTCCTTTCTTTGATTTAAACTACCGCACCAATCACCATTTATACATCAACCTTCACTTGAATCACATTTACTACCCATTAGTTTAGCCCCTTTTCTTTCTTCTGGTTAAAACCACGAATCACCATATACATCAACATTCACTTTGTTATACCTTTCATTTTACCAATTAATTTTTCTCTTCCTTTCTTCTTGTCTTTTGCTTGAAATTAAACCAGTACCAATCACGAACATGGAACTAGGGTATACCGCACCACCAGTAATGGTAGGATATGAGGACGAAGCAGAAACGCTCCTCAACCGACTTGTAGGAGGACCAAAAGAATTAGACGTTGTACCTATAGTCGGAATGCCCGGGTTGGGCAAGACGACTTTAGCTACAAAACTATATTCTCATGAAACTGTAATCCAGCATTACGATGTCCGTTCATGGTGCTGTATTTCACAAATATATGACCGGAAAGAGGCATTATTAGGGTTTTGGAGAGAACTTGGTATGCTGAATACCGCAAAAAAAGAAAATGATCATACTGAATTAGCTGATGATCTACGTAATTTTTTGAAAGGAAAGCGTTATCTCATTGTGGTAGATGATTTGTGGAGTATTGATGCATGGGATGATTTACGAACAATTTTCTCCGATGATAACAAAGGAAGTAGGCTTGTTTTGATTACTAGGCTCGACGAAGTAGCTTCTTATGTCTCAACTAATCCTCACCATCTTCGAAATCTTACAGAAGACGAAAGTTGGGAGCTATTGAAGAAGATTGTATTTGAGGATCAAGAACATTGTCCCGATGAGCTTGAAGAGATAGGAAATGAAATAGCGAGAAGTTGTTCTGGATTACCTCTTGCAATAGTTTTGATATCCGGACTTCTCACAAGGCGAGAAAAGGATGAAGGTTATTGGAAAAAAATCGCTCTTAATTTGAGTACAAACGTTTTTCATGATGTGAAATGGTTAATGGAGGTAATCGAATTGAGTTACAACGATTTGCCTCATTATCTGAGACCATGTTTTTTGTACTTTGGAACATTTTCTGAGGATGCACAAATTACAGTTCATAAACTGATACAATCATGGATTTGCGAAGGATTTATACCATATAATGAGTTGAAGAGCATGGATCATGTTGCAACTGATTACTTGATGGATCTTGTTGGGAGAAACCTAGTAATGTTTGCAAAAACAAGTTACTACTTGCGTAGACCCCAACTTGTTGGTGTTCATGATCTTTTACATCAATTTTGCATGGTAAAAGCTACAGAAGAAATTCATTTACGACGGTTTCGCGGGTAAGAAATACTACATACTCTCTGTTCTAGTTTATGTGAACTTATTTCATTTTTAGTCTGTTCCAAAAAGAATGACCTCTTTCTAAATTTGGAAACAATTTAACTTAAACTTCCATTTCTACTCCCAAGAAGAAGCATTTACAGCCACGTACACAAACACTTTGGCATGTTTTACACCACAAGTTTCCAAAGAATTATATCCACGAATGTTATGGCTTGTTTAGAATTACAAGTTTTAAAAGTCTCAATTTAAAGTCTCAATTTCTTTCTTAAACTCTGTGCCCAGTCAAATAAGTTCGTATAAATTGGAAGGGAGGACATAGCTCTTTTTGGTCCTTTGTCATCTTTTCTTTCAGAATCTTGCTTAGTATCATATTTTTATTGTTGTTCTTGTACATGCAGATCTCAAACATATGATTATGATTATCCTCAATTTGCAACCGATATGCCTTCTCGACTTGTTGTTGATCGCTCAAATGATTTTATGAAGTGTGAAGGTATTCATTCGTTGCGCTTCACTTACTATACTTGTATAAAACTGACCAAGCTCTTTGAAGACTCCTTCGAAGCTTTCAAATTACTAACTGTATTGGACTTGGAGAAAGTCAATGTTGGCAATTCATTTCCATATAGAATTGTGTTCTTGATTTGTTTAAGGTACCTGGAGATAAGTGGTGATTTTGAGGAAATTCCATTAGATATAAGTTGTCTTGTCAATCTAGAGACAATGATTATCCATTCTAATTCTATAGAGGTCTGCACGAAGTTACCATACACCATATGGGATCTGGTTAACTTGAGACATTTGGAAGTTTACGGATGGTTTCCTGACTTGGATGAAATTTCACAGTTAGAAAAGTTGAGAAATTGTTACGGATTTCTTATTTATCTTTCTCGCGATATGCCTATAATCGCTAATGGACTATCTAATGTTATACATTTGAAATGCACAATTGGTGATTTGGACTATGATTCGGGTGATGATGATGAAAATGCCTATGATTCAGACGATAGTAGGTTTTGCGAACCAATTCTTCAGTCTTTAGATCGATTAGAATCACTTTCCTTCAAGATTGATACACAACGTGCACCTTTGCGACGAGTAATTGGATTTCCATCAAGTCTGAAAAGGTTGGAACTGCTTCTCTTCCCGTTTGGTGATCCTTTGAGAAGTCTTTCAACCATTGGGGAGCTACCCAATCTCGAAATATTTAATATATACAGCTGCTTCTTTTATACGAGCAAGTGGGATGTCAAGGACGGAGAATTTCCTAAGCTTAAAGTCTTGAAAATCTTTCTCATGGATGATATTGAATGGAATGTTTCAGCTAATGCTTTCCCGAGCCTCCAGCAAATATGTTTGAGTTATTGTAGAAATCTAGAGATACCTTCTAGTTTTGGGTGTTTGAATTCACTAAAGTTGCTTGACATGCACTGTTGCTGCAAATATTCTACGGAAGGTGATAATAGAACAACTGAGGAATCTGCTATGAGAATTAAGGAAATGCAAATTGAAGAGATGGCAAATTTTGATTTCAAACTCATTATATCAGAAAATGATGAGCGAGATGATTATCTTTTGTCTTTCTGATAATTTTTGTGCCCAAAGCTACATATATAGTTGTGCTCTCTTTATCCCAGCTTATGTAACATTTTCGCCCTTCAAATAATCAAATAAATATTTTCTTTTGATTATGTCGTAATTAATGTTTATACTGTTTAACCCAAAAATAGTTTCAGGATAAAATAATTAAATTTATTTTTTAAGAAGGTCATATCAGTCGATTGAATCAAAGCTTAGTCGAATTGGACCATAGAATTAGGCTTAGAAAACTGTAAATAAAGAAATGAAAATAAATAAGCAAAAGTAAGAATGATGTTATTGAGCTTTGTAATGATTCAAAATGCTTGCAAAGTAATGAGAGATCGACTGTCTAGCTTGGCTAGAATACAATAGTTGTGAATAACAAGTGAGTTGAGGGTAAGGGGTATTTTTAACCTTTATAGCTCAAGTCTAATGTCTGCATGCTCATCCCACTTCCACATGTCGCTCTAAGTGATTAACAATTGCCGAGATACTGCTGGTTGTGAGAGGAGTATTTGGCATAGTGGATATGAGTAAATAAATCCCTAATATTTGGCGAATGGTTGGGTAAGGGGTATTTATAACCTAATTCTAATATTTACATGCCCATCTCACTTCCGCATGTCACTCTAAGTGGTTAACAACTACTTAGATACTCGCCGGTTGTGAGAGGAGTATCTGACGTAGTAGATATAAGTGGATCCCTAATATTTGGCGGACGGTTGAGGTCCAAGTCAAGTCCTGAACTATTACTTTATTGATGGATCCTTGGAACCATCTTTGAGGTGTTTCATCGGGACATGACCCTCATCTTCCTAGGTAGGGTCCACCAAATCATGCATATTTTCTGTGAGGGAAAAGTTCTGCTAGTCCCCAGGATAAAATTTATTTCAAGCAATACCGTATTATAGTTTCTCCATTTTTCGGAATTTTCACGAAATATCCAGGAAGTGATATGACCTTTGGCGTGTTGCAGAAAGATTTTTTGCAGGATTTACCACGCAACCGTCATCACTTTCGAATCTTTAAAGACATCTAGTCAATTTCATTTAAATCTCCGAACATGTAATGGGCGTTAACGGGTTCTGACGCTGCAACAATTACCAAAGTCATAATTCCTCGCTTATAAGAACTATCTTCTTCCTTTGTCATTATTATCTTTTACTCGAACTTCCTTTCTGAAATTCTCCAAACTCTATTGCTTTTTTTCTTAAGAAACCTTTGACTTCTTTACTTCTTATTTTTCCTCATATTAAAATCACAACTTCCTTTGGCTACTCCAGATGCTTTAACTAATGTGCACGAAATAACCTCCACCAATGAGGTTGTCATTATTGCTGCTCATCCTACAACCATTGCAGCCATGCAGGATATGATGGTATAAGAACCATCTATCCTTACTAGAAGAAGTATGGGTAGCAACCCCTACCCCCTCCACAACGACGGGAGAGGGATAATCGGTCCCTGTTGGCAAAAGTGAAGAGGTTCCGGCTACCAAGCCTGCGATGGTATTGACCCTAGACTCTGCTAGAAAGGGTAAAGTGTCATCACCCAAAATCCTACCGAAGCTGTAATGGCGCCTAACACCACTTGCTCGGCAAGCCAATAATAAATATGCGAAAATAAACTTTAACAACAATAAGAAATAATCTCAAATGGTGGAATGGCATAATAATTCGAGGCATCATGATAATACTACTGAAACCACCCAAGATTTTGCGTCACCGAGTACAGAGTACTAAATACAAAGTCTGAAAAAAATACAATACTGTCTGAAAGACTGAACATTAATAACATAAGATAAATGAGGGGACTTCAACGCCTGCAAATGGAACAACAGTGTTGTATCGAAATCTCCAAGCAACACCTGGATCTGCACATAAAGTGCAGAGTGTAGTATGGGTACAACTGATCCTATGTACTCATTAAGTAGCAAGCCTAACTTCAGTAAAAGCAGTGACGAGGTTGGCAAAGTTCGATGCTCATTTTCAACAGCCAACAATAACAATGACAACATAATAATGACATATAAGAAAAAATGGCTCAAATAATAACAGGTTCATCTCTAACACGATAAGAGGAGAAATAAGCATGCTTTTCAGGTATATCAGTCAAGGCATCAACTTAAGAAACATCAAATTATATCAGTTAGCATGAAGAAAATACAACCTTATGCCTGCATGTCAAATATACATCATAAAATTAACAACATCATAGTTTAATCATCAAGTATACATAATCTCAGTATGCTCATAGTGCCTGGTACAAGTACCCATCAATCATGCTCTCAACACTCTCATGGTGCCTTGTACAATACCCCTAAATCATCACACACACACACACACACTCAGCGTTGTATGGGTGCTTTACATAAGTCCCTCACTAAGCATATATCGTGTGGCTGCACTCACATGGCTCAAAGTAACATGAGTTATCACCTGACTCTGGAGGGGTAGATCCTAGCCTAAGACCTGACCGGATCAAAGTCAACAATCAATATCACCTAGTCCAATATAGAGCCTTGATGCAAACGTCACCTCACTACAATATCAAAATAGCTCAATGGCCTAAGATTAGTCGTCAATCCGCTCAATATTTCTATGGACAAAAATCAATCATCAATCTCCTCGGCCTTAATATGTCAATATATTGCAGTACCATAATCAAAATACCGTACGGAATATACTGTCGTTCCATAATTCAGCTCAAACCTATGTCACACACACAAGGACACTAACAACATGTGATATAACATATAAATATTGCATAAATAAAGAGATATCACACGCAGATATAGTATCATGACTGAAGACTATGACTACGTCTAAGGCAAATAGCTCAACATAGCAAAAATAGCCTATCAAATCTCAAACAGATAAGCAATAACCTAGACATAATTTCTAGCATGAATAATAGCTCACGTAGAGAAGACATGGTATTAATGAGGCGTGATGATAAAACAAGGCATATAAACTCTAGAGTCTATCCGGATCATGAATAACCATGGTGCACACATATATGCTCGTCACCTCAAACGAGCGAAAATCAATACTCCAAGAATCCTGTTCCCATCAAATCGACCTCCGAACGGATTAGATCTAGTCAAATATAACTTAATAATGTCAAATAAATCCATAGGAATCAATTTCAAACAATAACGATTTAATCGTAATCAAATCTCCAAAAGTCAATTCATGCTTATTTGACCCAAAATTTAGATCTAGGTTTATACAATCAGAATTTATAATGAATTAGGACTAATCTTAGCCAATATTAATATCCAAATAATAGATTAACTAATTTTGTAGTAAGGTCTCACATGTACTATTTGAGCAACAATAAATAACAACAATACTGCTATAATCAATAATCCAATAATATGGAATATGGCAATAAATAGTAATAAATAATAATAAATGGCATTTGAGTAAATAAATGGATGTGGGTCACCCAAAAAGAGGCGAGATTCCTTAATATTCCTTCTGACAAAGATAGATGATGATAAACCTTTGAATATTCAAATCCTCCTTGGATCAAGGAAGAAAAGATAGATCATGACACAAAAAGGTGAAGTTTGTATATATGTGATAAAGGAAGAATCTTTAGAGAATGTCAATCTATTATTTTTTACAAATGAATATCCAATCCCCCCTACAACTGCATATCTTTCTATTTATAAGGGTACATGGACCTCAAAACCCTAAACAATACAACTGGGAGGAATATTCGTAAGAATATTCTCTGAGGATTCCTCCACAAAACACTAGCCGTTACTACTTTAATAGAAGGAATGCTCGTCCTCGTCCTCTATTAATCCATTTTGACCTCGCCGGTGATGCGTGATTTTCTCATGACATCGACTTTTGGAAGTGAAATCATTTTAATCAGTTAACAATACGTGGCAGCTTTCGAAAACTTTCTTAGTATCGGCTTGGCCCACATATAATTATGGTAATTCTAGCCCATACAGTTAGTCCCTTTGCTTATTTATGTCGTCCTCATGGACGAGCTCAATGAGCGGATAACATTGATCGTGGTCGTTGTGAAAATGGGTGATGTGGCATTTTGTGGACCGCATATCTTAAATCTTGAAATTCCTGAGTGATTCACTGGAACCGTATTATCAAGAAAAAATGTGACATCATGATGACACCTATTCCTAACGTGTCGCATCAATTCGTGTGCACCCATTGATTGGCTCTGCCGTTTCAATTCTGGTGTTAATCATGATGAATAGTTTCGGGTTCTTTGCCTTCATCTCTATAAATCGGACTTATTTACTAGAACCCAAACTTTAAAAACCTTAGACTCTCTTTCGAATTTCTCTCCCTTACTTCATAATAATTTTTCATATTTCCAATTTTACTTTCTTCATTTTCTTCATACGCCATAACCATGTCGAATGCTCTTTCTGCTATGAATGAGGATAGCCACCCCATCCCTTTGGCTGTCGTATATCCTGCTCGCGAAGAAGACACTATCACCACCGCTGAGGAGGAGGCTCTTCCTTCAATAGAAATTATCCCTCGTTACCCTGATGCCAAACCTGATCTCCAAAAGCCACTAGAAGTGATGACCGAGAAATTCCAATTCATGATGATGGTTAGGCGTTTGACCGAGCTTACAAACAAATTTGGCCTTCCGACCATATGGATTTAGTTTCGGGTGGTAGTGACGAGGTGCAGGTCCACCTTCCTGGATACTGTGCTCTCTATGCCTACCCGTTCACCATCGACTATTCGTTCCCCATCCTTTTGTTGGTGGAGGAGTTTTGTCGTCATTACGAGGTTTGCGCTACTCAACTTAGCCTTTATGTTTACGAGGTGATCAAGATGCTATCCAATATCGTTGAACTTGCCACGATCGAGGTCACGGTGCGACACTTGGTGCATCTGTTTGCGCCCAACTTTTATCGAGGGACGATGTTTAACTTTTGATATCGTGGGGGCTAATGTTTGATAGTGAAGATGGATGAAAAAGGTAGTCAGCAATTCTGGCTCAACTATTTCTTTGTCAAGAGAGAGTTTATCATGGCCGATTCTACTGGCTTTCCTGAGGCTTGGAACCATACTCGTAAGTTCTTGTGCTTCTATTTTTTTCCATCTCAAATATTTATTTGTATCGTGTTCGTCAAGCAACTCTTCTTTTTCTACATCTAGTGGTCGACCTTTTCGGTTGGTGACGTATCTCCCCGGCTTGGTCAAGAAAGTTCTCCCCTCCATCGTAGGGACTCACAATTGGCCGAGCTTCCTTCAGAAGTTTAAACTGGCCCTCCCTTTGATAGGTGATTTCCTTTTCCTGGTTGTTGTCGATCCGCCCTAGTCTTAGTTGCTGCACCCACATCTCCCTCATTTTCACTCATCGACGAAGATGATAAGGTCTCTCCACATGACGTGGACTTGAGGCCCTAGAAAAGGAAGGTCGTGAATGTAGGAGGTGGAGTTCCCTCGGACCTCGACTCATTAGAGGGTGAGTTCATGATATGAGAGATGGTGATAATATATATCGGGGATGATATTGGGATGAACTCTGAGGCCCCTCAGCTAGAACAGACCGATGTGGGCATGCTTTCACATCACGAAGAGGAGAAGGTTACGGAGGGGAGGTTAGGTGATAGCTCTGCACCTTTAGGGCAAGAAGAGGCTTCTTCCTCTAGGTCGGCACCAAATGTTTCTCATGCCGATGGGACAAAGGCAAGGGTGCTGTTGACGAAGGTAACAAATCGGGTTCTAACATGGTCCCTGATGATCTTAGGATGATCGATGAGGGGATCACTCAAATCGAGGTGAGGATAGAAGGGTGTTCAAGGACCATCATGATTCCCAGGGATCGTGATCTGCTAAGAAATACCAAAGAGGTGGTTCTCGCTCTTCGTCCTCTTTGCTCTGGCGTCGAGTAAGTGACCCTCAAGAAGCTGACAAATAGTTCCTTGTCGAAAAACAATGTCGGCCTCTCCCTTAGGGTAAGTGTGGATGTCCTACGTCCTTTTTCCTTTGCTTTAACTTGTTTCTATGTTTTAACTTTTATTTTTTCTTTGATTTGCAGACTGTCATTCTGGAAATTGAGAGTGTTCGGATGGAGAGGAGATGGAAAGAGATTTATGTGAAACTGAAGGGGCAGTACCTGGAATTCTGTGGAAAGTATTGGGACATTCAAAGGTGGCTTCACGAGGAGGGGACGTGCCGGCTTTGAGAGAGGAGCTGAAAATGAAGGATGAGGAGTTGATGGAGACCGTAGAGAGGTTCAGCGTTCTCAAGGGAGTGTTTAGGAGGAAAGAAGAGGAGATAAAACTGAGAAAGGGCGTGGAAGCCCAATGTAGCGACCTCAAAAATCAGTCGGTTCAACTGTGAAGCTAGTTGGACGGATGCTAATTTGAGATCGAAGCTCTTAAGAGGGAAGTCGTTGAGAAGCAACAGATGCTTGAGGAGGCGGAGTCCTCTCGAATGTAGGCTCAAAGGGAGACTGTTGTTTTGGAGTTGGATAATAGGGCTCTTCATTCTGAACGAGATAATATTCTATTGGCAACCAAAGCTAAGGAGGCCAAGCTCGAGGACAGAATTGGAGAGTTAGGTAAGGAGAACTCCGATCTGCACGATTGAGTTACTGTTCTTTAGGCCGAGAATGCCCAACTGCTTGTGCGACCCTTCACGTCTCATGCCTCTGAGTATCCTAACATTCCTCGAGAGTAGTACGAGGAGAGGATCCTTGCTGAAGCCCAAATTGACGTGATTCATGATTTGAATAAGACATGATTTGTCTATGAGACGGCTATTGAGAAGGCTAGAGTCAAAGCTCATGAGGCCCGACTTACTTGTGACTACGATCCCGCCATGCCTCAGGCTGACTCTGAGGGAGGTGATGAGGATATGTGGACCAGCTAGTGCATGGTGAGACTCTACTTACGGTCGAGATGGGGGGAGGAGAGGATGATGGAGGTCGAGGCAGCGATGGCCATTGAAATTTTGTGTTTTTGCTCATCCCTTGTACTTTTGGCTGGCATCTTCGAATGCCTTTATATAAACTTTCTCTATGAATATAAATGTTCTTTTTTGTTTCATATATGCCTATTGTCTTTGTGCGTTCTTGTTTTTGTACTTGTGTTTTGCTTCTGTGTTTTCTTCAGTCTTATCTTCCACTCGATTTTAGGCCTAGAGCTGATAAGTGTTGTTCGAACGGGCCGAATTATGTTGTTGAGTTATGTCAAGGATGAAGGCCAATAAATGTGGTTCGATTTGACCGATCATACCTTTTCGTTTAAGTCATAGTCGAGGGTTAATAAGGGTCGCTCGAGCTATTTGAACGTACCTTTGATTAGGTTGTGGCCATGGGCCAATAGGAGTTGTTCGAGCTGGTCGAACTTTCCTTTTATTAGTTCATGTCTGAGGGCTGATAGGTGTTATTCGAGCTTGGTCGAATGTACCTTTCATTAAGTTAAGGACAAGGGTCGACAGGTGTTATTCGATCTTGGTCGAACATACCTTTCATTAAGTCAGGGCCAAGGGCCGACAGGTGTTGTTCGAGATTGGTCGAATGTATCTTTCATTAAGTTAGGGCCGAGGGCCGATAGGTGTTGTTCGATCTTGGTCGAACGTACCTTTTGTTAAGTTGGGGCCGAGGGCCAATTGGTGTTGTTCGAGCTTGGTCGAATGTACCTTTCATTAAGTTAGGGCCGAGGGCCGATAGGTGTTGTTCGAGCTTGGTCAAACGTATCGTTAAAGAGAGAAGTTTAAATAAATGAGCATTTCTCTTATTTTGACATCGTTGCTCTAATTACATCATTTTGCCTTTAGGCAATTTTTGGAGAAAATTACAAGTTTTGAGTGTTGGCTGGTGTTCTAGTCCCAGTAGCGTTCAAATTCTATTATATCTAGTCCCTTCATTGTTCGACTTGGAGATTCTTGAGGAACCGAGCAATGAAAAATATGTCTGCTTCTCGTGCACTCCAACTCAAAGTGTCCCACTTATCGCCTTGTTAAAAACCTCCTTGAGAAAACTCTATTAGGACAAAACTCAAGTGAGGAAAAAGAGTACAACTTACGAGGTACATCATTTTCAGAAGTTGAAGTACTTGAGATGGATGATATTCCAATTTTTTGGTAGGAGCTTTCCCTCCATAGTTTCTAATTAGAACGAACCCTTGTCAGCTTTGCCTATGACTTTGTATGGTCTGTGGTTCCCAACTTGCCTTCTTGTGGGTCCCTATTTGGTTGGGTTTTGGCTTTGAGCACGTAGTCTCCGATTTTGAGTAGTCGGACATTTGCCTTTTTATTGTAGTAGTGTTCTGCTTGCTGTTTCTATGCGACCATCCTTATGTATGCCATATCTCATCGTTCCTCAACCTTGTCGAGATCTTGCTTCCTATTCTCGTCATTGTCGGTGCCGCTTTTGTAGGAGTACCTCAGGCTGGATTCTCTGACTTCGACTGGTGTTACTGCCTCTGTTCCATATACTAGAGAGTAAGGTGTTGATCCTTTGCTCATCTTTGGGGACGTTTTGGTGTGCCCATAATACTTCTGGGAGTATTTTTGGTCACAGTCCCTTGGCGTCATCGGGTTTTTCTTTGTAATGTTTAAGATAGATTTGTTAGAGGATCCTGCTTGCCAGTTGTCGGTTGGGTGAAAAGGATTTGAAAGTATCCTTTTAATGTGCCACTTCTCGAAGAACTCGATGGTTTTTCTTCCCATGAACTGGGGTCCATTGTCACAACTTATCTCTTTAGGTAGGCTGAATCCGTAGATGGTGTTTTTCCATATGAAGACGATTACTTCTTGCTCACGAACTTGGGCAAATGCTCCTTCTTCCACTTACTTAGAGAAATAGTCAGTTAAAACTAAAAGGAATTTTATGTTACCTCGTCGGGGTGGAAGCGATCCCACAATGTCCATTCCCCATTTAATGAAAGGCCACAATGAAGTGACAGATTGGAGGTGTTCTCCTGCTTGGTGAATTATCGGGGCATATTTTTACACTGCTCGCATTTCTTTACAAATTTTAAGGCATCTTTTTTTTATGGGCCAATAATACCCAGCCCGTATGAGGAACCTTACAAGTGATCGGTCACAGGAGTGACCGCCACAATGACCTTTATGGACTTCTTTTAGGATGCGTTGGGTTTGGTTCGGACCTAAGCATTTCGCCAAGGGGCCACCGTACGTTCTCTTATACAAGTTGTTGTGAATGAGGATGTACCTGGCAGCCTGCATTCTCTATTTTTTGGAATCCTTTTTTGTCGTTTGGGAGGGTGCATCCTGCAAATAGTTTACAATACAATTGCGGCAGTCCCAAATTAAATTCATAGATTTTACCTCGATGTGGTCCAATGCCGAGTTGAGGAAATGAACTACACTCTCAATCTTAGGAGTTATACTTTTGGTGGCGGTGGCTAACTTGACGAGGCCATCTGCTTCGACATTCTGAGTTTGTGGAATTTGGTCGAGCTAGAATTCGTCGAAGATGGGTAGCAATCTGTAGATCTCGGTGTGATACTTCTACAACCTCTACTCTTTGATTTGGAAAGTCCTAGTAACTTAGTTGACTACGAGTTGAGAATCACAATGAAGCTTCAATCGTTTCACCCCGTACTTGAGTGCTAGTCTCAATCCTGCAATTACGGCCTCATCTCGGCCTTGTTGTTAGTCATATCTGGGCATCTTATGGATTGGAAAATTATTTCGCTGGTAGGAATCTCGATGAGACCTTGTCCGGACCCGTACTGATTGGATGCCCCATCAGTGTATAGAACCCAAAGGTCCTGTGTTTGAAGAGAAACTTGAGTGGCTTTTGAAGATAAACTTGAGTGGCTTCTTTTTCAAATTCACGTATTACTTTTGCTCTAAAGTCTCGACAAAGTTGGCGAGCACTTGCGACTTTATTATTGTGTGAGGCTTATAAGCAATGTTGGTCTCACTTAATTCAATGACCTTCTTGGTTAACCTCCCGGGAAGCTCGAATTTGTGTAATATGGTTCTTAAAGGAAAAGTGGTGACGACCGAGATCGGGTGGCATTGAAAGTATGGCCTGAGCATTCGTGAAGCTATGAATAGGACCAGGGCTAGTTTCTCGAGGTGAGGGTACCTCATATCGTCATCGACAAGTGTTTTACTGATATAATAAATTGGAGATTTCGTAGTTGTCTTCTCAAACTAAGACCGCACTTACCGCTACTTCCGAGACGACAAGGTAAACGAGAAGGCATTCTCGATCTCGGACTTCGAGAGCAGGGATGGTGACGACAAGTACGCCTTCAGATCTTGCAATGCTTGTACATATTCGGGAATCCATTTGAGGCCATTATCCTTTTTGAGTACGCAGAAAAACCTATGACACCTATCGGGCGACCGCAAGATGTACATTGTAGCAATTCGACCGATTAGTGTCTGGACCTGCTTCTTAGTGGTCAATTGTTTAGGTATCCTGTCGATAGCCTTCATTTCATATGGATTGACCTTGATCTCTCGTTGTGATACCATGAAGCCCAAAAACTTTCCCGAGGCTACGCCAAATGCGCATTTCTCTAGATTTATTTTCATTCCGTACTTTCTTAGTATATCGAAAGCTTCTTTCAGGTGGTCGATATGATCCTCTGCCTTTACGGACCTAACCAACATGTCATTGATATATACCTCCATGGTTTCTCCAAGTTGATCTTTGAACATTTTCATGACCAATCTCTAGTAGGTAGCCCCGGCATTCTTCAACCCAAATGGGATGACCCTATAACAATACGTTCCCTTGTGGATGATGAATGTAGTTTTCTCGTGGTCTTCTACTTCCATGAGTATTTGGTTATAACTTGAGTAGGCATCCAAAAAACATAACATCTCGTGTCATGCTATTGTGTCAATGAGTTGGTCGATGTGTGGTAACATGAATGAATCTTTTGGGCATGCTTTGTTGTCGCACCCCTATTTTGTTTTCTTTTGCGGAAATCAGGTTCATGACATTTAGGTATGGGACAACTCACTCCTTTTGGGATCGGGGTTTGCATTTTTTGAAGATTCGCCACCTAACAATTTTAAGGTGCATTAGGGAACCCATAAGGTTCATCTATAACTATGTTTGATAACCAGAGATAGGGTAAGGGCTTGAAATTATCCTAAGGGGAAGGTGTTAGGCACCTCTTAGGATCCACTAGTGTGGTTCCCGGCCAGACAGTTTTTGTGAATTTGTGCAATTAGCAAATAAACAAGTAGGGCTCAAATAATAGGGGATTTAAATACACAAGTGTTTGAAAACGATTAATAAAAGCAAGCTTTAAAAAAGAGTTACGATCTAAGCATGCTTATGAATATAAAGGGGGCGTCCTAGGTTTGTTTGTAATATGGATCACATCAACGCAATACCTGGTATGACACTCCTCAAAAGAGGGGCTACACGTGGTATTAGCACACCGATCATCATATACATATCTACCATTTCCCACCCCGTGAAGGTAATTAGAGCGAAGATTGGTCTCGACTCTTATTGCATGCTGTTACCCGCCCTTTCCTATCAGTCCCAGAAGAATTTAGGACTCTTATTCTATAAGGAGGTTCTAGGCAGACCCTCAGGTTTAAAGGCAAAATGCTAAGGTGACATACAAAATAAGTAGGACTACATTTAAAAGGGGAAAACACAGAAACAAGCAGAAGGCTCAGTTATACCTCCACAAATAATGCACATAGACAGCATGACTTACACATAGTTAAGGTCTGAATTTAAAATCCTAAAGCAGGGTGTTTAAATGGTAACATCAGAACCAGATTTATTACATGAATAAAAAAAGAAGTCTGAATTAGGTTCGCCTACTGATTTTAACAGTTTATAATTAAACAAAGGTAGTTCCAGTTTAAGTTATTACTAAAGGATTTCCTAGGCACAAAGCGAGATGCAGCAGTTATTCAGAATTATTAAAAGACGATTTGGAGCTTATTTTATCCTACGAGCATGTTGTTCTAGTTGCAGAGATTATTACCAGTTATTTTAAACGGGATAATCAAGTGTGGAGCTGTTTTTACCTCTTTTATAATCAGCAATTTACACTAAGTGTAAGTGCAAATAAGATCCTAAAACATGGTATTTAAAATGCAGAATTCCTAGAGCAAGATTTCTAAATGCGTAGGGCAGGAATGCAGAGTTTCCTAAGAGTAGGATTTCTAAGTGCACATGGCACGAATGCAAAATTTTCTAAGAGCGGGATTTCTAAGTGCACATGGCAGGAATGCAGAATTTTCCTAAGAGCAGGATTTTTGATTGCACATGACAGGAATGCAGATAATAATAAAGTGCTAATTATTAGTAGATTTTAAAACATGATGTTGTAAAGGTGCACATGCTGAAACAATAAACATGAGACCTAAGAGCATGATTTCTAATACATGCATGAAACCTAAGCATGGTTTTTATTGCGCAATTAGGAACATAAACCTAATATCATATTTTTTTACCCTTAACATACATATTTACCCTATCCCTTTTCACTAGCCACCCCAATAATTTGTAAACAAATTATTATAGACCATGTGATTGAATTACATAAGAAATGCAAAATAAGAAGTTACAACTATAGGAAGCCTGATTCTGACTTCCTCTCTGAGTTATGTAATAAACCACCTCAAATGCTGATATTGTTCCATAGCCTTTCTCAAATCTGGGTGTGTCAGAGTTCCCTAAGGACCTCAAGGGATCCCGGGCAGTGCTCATACCCAGATTGCATAACAAAATAGAGTGAGTACACTGTGGAAGGGCCAGCACTTATGTATTCAAGTTCAGAGGGAGTTCAAGGGTCCCAAAGCAAGGCTCACACAAAAGGGGCAGAACCTAATGATCTAAGAGTATAGTGGAAGTGTAGAACATATGTTTGAAAAGGAGGTTTTTTAGAAAACAGTTTGGAAAATGATTGGTTTGAAATAAATTTGCAACAGCAATAAAAGAGTTTCTTAGGGAAGACAGTTTTGAAAGGGGTAGGGGATAGGAGCAATAACAACACATACCAGAACAAGTCCAAAGAGCATTACAACTTCAGTAGTTACACACAGGAAGTAGGGGTTGGGGACATACAGAACCCAAATCAGAAAAACATAATTAGTCATGAATCAAGTACATTAGGAGACATGCTAGTTGAGGAACAAGTAAACATGTTGATCACATTTGAACAAAGGTGGGCAGAATTTTAAGCATGCTGAGTAAAGCAGTAAACAAAAGTACAATTTAACGGCATGAGCCATTAAGTCAATGCAGAAAGGGACAAGGATTGTCAAACAAAGGAACATATAGAGTTGAGTTTCAGGATTTAAACTAGGAACATACCAGTTGAAGAAGCAAAGTGCAGAAAAAGTAAAGCAATCAGAGTTCCACAGTCTAGCCTTGGCTTTCAGCCGGCTAGACAAAGCAGTAGCACAAGTAGTAGAGAAAGAAGAGAGAGTTTGAGTGTGTATGTGTGTGTTCTAAACTAGTTGTTCGTCTCTTTAGAGAAGATAAGGTAGAGTATTTAGAGCTTTGAAAACGAGTAGAAAATAAAGTAACAAGTAAAGATTTTGCACAAGTATGGAAGTAATCACCTTTAGAATCCAATTAGTACAAGTACTTCCCTTTAATCAAGGAATTACTGCTCAAACGGGTACTAACAAGGATAATTAAGGAAAGAAAATCAATTTGAGAAAGATTGATTTTTGACCATATAAGGGATAGTAAAAGTATAAAGTATACAATTGAGTATAGGTACAGAATATACTTAATTTGGGGAAAGGATTCAGCATGGGTGAAACATCACAGCAAATAAAGGAAGGGAATCAATCAACTCAAAAAACGAGTAAAATTAGGGGTTTATAAGAAAACCTTTGCAATCAACCTTAACTTAAGGAACTCAAGATCAATCAAGAGGGAGTCATGATTCTGCACTTCGACATATAAATAGGGAAGAATGAACAGGAGTATCAGACATGCAAGGTCAACCATATTGACAAAAGAAGAAAACTAGATGAACACAAACATACAACAACACCATGAGTAGGCTAAGGGCTCAATGGTAAAAGAACCCACTCGAAACATGATAATCAACGAGTCAAGTAGTCATGGCTAACACATAGAACCAGAGTGGAAAACCAAACTAACAGGTAAAGAAGGTCAGAAACAAGTAAAGAAAACCTTTAAACTCATAGTAATAAATGAAGAAAAACATTAAGAAATTAGGGTTTTAACAAAGTTGGGTTAAAAAGCGGTAAGAACTCAGAATCATTTAAGACAAATAAAGAAAAAAGGATCTAACCATAAAGAACACAAATCGAAATAGGTATACATACAAAATAAATAAAGACTGTTCCAAAACCTCGGACAAACAAAAAATACTTAGGGTTTTCAACACGATGAACCAGATAGAATAAAATATAAACAAACCGTTTAAACCTAGTATAATCATATGACAATACCGAAAATCAGAGGAGAAGTCTTTTTAAAGAGATTAAGAAAACCCTAATCTTTGAAGACAAAGAGTCATTTTGAAAAAAATCGGAGAAACCTTTTGAGAACAACACCAAGAGGTTCATAATATATGCAGATCTAAGGCAGATCTGAAAGAAGATGGGAAAAACCTTAAAGCTAGGGTTTCGGAGAACCAAGAAAAAGTAAGAAAACCTTGAAAAGTTACCGATCTAGCCGGAAAAGTCGCAGATCTTACTCGAACTGCCATGGATGGCCGAAAAATGGCATGGGAAACTATGGAAGGGTAGTGCATCGCCTCTAGTTCACTTGATAGCCTCAAAATGGTGACACCCGTTCAAGAAGGAGCCATAAGGCTGGTGGGTGGTGAGACCATCATAAATTTAGGCAAGGAGTCGACCAGAAAAGGTGGGTGAAGTTCATCGAAGAGGAGGGGAGGGGAGAAAGTTCTAGAGAGAACCAGAGATAGAGAGAGAAAGATGAGAGTCAGTTGAGTGAATAAATAAGAGGGTTTGGGGGGGTCGTTTGGTTTAATTTAGGAAGGGAGATGGGGACCGGGTTTGGGTAGGATTTAAAAGGTGTGGGTCGGGTTTAAATTAAAATTTGATTCAGGAATTGGGGTCCATTTTGGGCTAGAATTGAAATACAAAAGGGGTTATTATTTAAATAGCAAATTTTCCCTTTTAATTTATAAAAAATAGTGAATAGTTTCTGAAAAATAAATTGAAAGTACTAAAGTGATTTATAATACCTAATTAACAATTTAAAAATACAAGATCCGATTTTATGCGTATAAAATACAATTAAACCTTAAAATGGCTAAAATTGCAATTATGTGCAATTTAGCTTTAAAAATTCTAAATAAAATTGTAAAAATATGTAAAACAACACTTACCTTAGCCATATTTTGGCATAAATATAAAAATCCAATAGATGAATTATCAAAAATAATAATTTTGTAAATAATTATTGGGATTTTATGGATAAAAAGGGAAATAAATCAATAAAAACCCTTTAAAATTATGGAAGAATAATAAAATCCTTGGACATGCTTACATATGCATACATATGCTATTTTGAAGGTATTTTGCATATTAAAAATATATAGAAAAAAGTTGGATACCAACAGCTGCCCCTCTTTACCTGGGAAGAATGAAAGAGTATCCAGATAAAGAAATGATGGCCAATTTTGACCGAGCGAAACGAATTGAAGAGGTTTAGGCTGCACCCTGGCTTCTGAGTTGCCTACATATCCCTAGTTTTGCAGGAATTAGGCCATATGTAGTTCAGGATTCACCGGCGGAGTATACTGATGAGGCAATTTCAAGAACGGATGCAACATATAGGGCTAAATGAGTGGACGATTTACAGGAATGGTTAGGTTTGATATGGATGTAGGAACTGGAGTGGTATCGCTCCTGCTGGGATGGTCGTTGCTCGCTGGCTTACCTGCAAATAAGCAATACAAGCATATATTGTGCGTAAATTTAAACATGATGCAAATTCCAGTTGGACCATGAATGTTGTCTTTGGACGGTGAGGATGACGTCCTTAGACCATGATGTCCTGGGCCATGAAGCGTATGATAAAGGATTCGCAGGCCATGAAATGATGTTCTCAAGCTATACGGATGGTGCCTCCAAACCATGATGCCTTTGAATAATGATATGCAAGAGATCGCAAGAGATTCTCAGGCCATGACATAGTGTTCTCGAGCTATGAAGATGGTGCCTTCGAACGATGATGCCTTTGGATGAGTTCACAATATTTCATCCCATGAAAGATGTAGTAGTATGATGCGGACAAGACAAAGCTTAGTATTGCGAATTGAAGGGCAGAGCTTAGCCCGTAAGAAAAGCGAGATAAATAATGCTTGAGACAGCGCTTAGTTTTGAAGAAAATTGGAGGCGGAGCTTAGCCTCGGAAGGCAGAATGATAGCCTTATGCAAAGATGTGAATGCAGATAGAGGTAGAGCTTAACCTCGGAAGGCAGAATGGTAGCCTTATGCAAATTGGAAGGCTGAATATTAGCCTTATGCAAGAGTGCTGATGCATATGGAGGTAGAACTTAACCTCGAAAGGCAGAATGGTAGCCTTATGCAAATTGGAAGGCAGAATAGTAGCCTTATTCAAGAGTGCAGATGCAGATGGAGGTAGAGCTTAACCTCGGAAGGCAGAATGGTAGCCTTATGCAAATTGGAAGGCAGAATAGTAGCGTTATGCAAAAATGCAGATGGAGACAGCGTTTAGTCTCGGAAGACAAAATAGTAGCCTTGTGCAAGAAATAAAATAACCAATGGCAGTAGAGTTTTCTTAGCTTATAGTAGATTGCGGTGTTGTGATTGCTAGGAGCATTGTGACATACGGGACATCACTTGGTGTATGCTGATAGAAAATGTTTGCAAGTGCAACGGTTTTGAGAGTCATATTTTGAACAATGTTTGTCCCATGGGTGTATAATATGTTTAATGATTTCGCAATCTTAGTGTCTGCATCCAAAGAAAAATCGTGAGTTTTGTAAGGGTAAGGTTAGTTCGTATCCCCGCTAACTTTGCTTGACTCGTTCGGCTTTGATCTAGTGATACCGTCTGTATCATTAGGGTAGCTTTGCTAAATAAAGTAGTTTCAATAAAAAAACGTGCATGATTTTGTAAAAGTATGACATAAATGTATGATTAAAAAAATAACTTTTTAGATGAACAGATGACTGTGACATGGTTTAGGACATTGCAACCTCTCTTGCTATGGAATTTTGAGGGTCCTCCTCAAAATTCTGCCCTAGTTTGATGGGTTGACGCTTCTGCTTGTTGCTTGTGCGACGATCGGCTGAAATTACTTTGGAATTTTGAGGGTCCTTCTCAAAATTCTGCCCCAGTTTCCAATTGCGGGGGAAATAAAATTGTTACTGAATTATGACCGAACCCATAGGGATGCCTACGTATCCCCTCTTAAACGGGAATCATGTCAGGCGTAGTTCAAGTTACATCATATAAGGAAAGAATAAAGATTACACATAGTAACGCTTGACTGCATCTGAATTAATCGGCTTTGGTCAGACTTCTCCATCCATTTCTGCAAGTATGAGGGCTCCTCCTGTCAGAACCCGGTGAACCATGTATGGACCCTTCCAGTTAGGAGAGAACTTCCCTTTGGCTTCGTCTTGATGCGAAACAATTTTCTTCAACGCCAACTATCCCGGTGCAAACTGTCTTGGCTTGACTTTTTTGTTGAAGGCTCTGGATGTTCTGTTCTGGTAGAGTTGACCATATCATATTGCATTCATTCTCTTCCCATCTATAAGGGCTAGTTGCTCATAACAACTTTTTACCCACTCTGCATCGTCGAGCTTAGCTTCTTGTATGATCCTTAGGGAAGGAATTTCTATCTCAACGGGAATGACAACCTCTGTACCGTAAACCAGCATATAGGGGGTTGACTTGGTTGATGTGCGGATCGTGGTATGATATCCCAGTAGAGCAAATGATGACTTCTTGTGCCACTGTTTATGCTTATCTATCATTTTCCTCAATATCTTCTTGGTATTCTTATTGGTGGCTTCTACAGCTCCATTCATCTAAGGCATGTAGGCTGTGGAATTCTTGTGTCTGATCTTGAAAGTTTTGCACATAGTTTTCATCAAGTCGTTGTTGAGGTTAGAGCCATTATCAGTAATGATTGACTCTAGAATTCCAAATCGATAAACAATGCGGTTGCGGACAAAATCTGCCATGACTTTCTTAGTCACTGCTTTGTAAGATGCTGCGTCGGCCCATTTGGTAAAATAATTGATGGCTACTTGGATAAACCTGTGTCCGTTGGAAACAACAAGCTCAATTGGTCCAATAACGTCCATTCCCCAGGCGACGAACGACCACGGTTAGCTTGTTGTATTGAGCTCATTTGGAGGTACCTTTATCATGTCTGCATGTATTTGACAGCGGTAGCATTTCCGAACATACTGGATACAGTCCGTTTCCATAGTCATCTAAAAGTAACCAGCCCGGAGTATCTTCTTTGCTAAGACAAAACCATTCATATGTGGACCGCAGGTCCCAGCATGAATTTCCTCTAGTAGCTTGGATGCTTCCTTTGCATCGATACATCTTAATAGTCCCAAATCAGGAGTCCTCCTATACAGGATTTCTCCGCTATGAAAGAAGTTGTTGGACAATCTCCGAAATGTGCGTTTCTGAATTGGATTAGCAAGCTCCGGGTACTCTCCCTTTTCCAAATAGTCCTTGATATCATGAAACCAAGGTTTTTCGTCTGCTTTCTCTTCGACATGGGCACAGTAAGCTGGCTAATGGATTTTCACCGGAATGGGATCAATGAAATTCTTGTCTGAATGTTGTATCATAGATTATAGGGTAGCCAATGCATCGGTGAACTCATTCTGGATTCTGGGAACATGCTGGAATTTCATCTTTGTGAACCTCTTTCTCAATTCCTGTCGATAATGTAGATACGGGAGTATCTTGGAGTTCTTGGTCATCCATTCCCCTTGTAACTGATGTATAAGCAAGTCTAAATCTCCAATCACTAGCAGTTCTTGAACGTTTATATCAATGACCATTTTGAGTCCTAAGATGCAGGCTTCATACTCGACCATATTATTGGTGCATGGGAACCTAAATTTTGCAGACATCGGATAATTCTAACCGATTTATGATATTAGGACTGCTCCTATGCCAACTCCTTTGAAGTTTTTCGCTTCATCGAAGAACATTCTCCAACCGTCATAAGATTCTACAATGTCTTCTCCTATGAACGATACCTCTTCATCAGAAAAATACATTTTCAGGGGTTCGTATTCTCCATCCACGGGGTTTTTAGCAAGGTGGTCTGTCAGTGCCTATCCCTTGACCACTTTCTGAGTTACATAAACAATGTTGAACTCACTCAACAGGATTTGCCATTTGGCTAGCTTGCCGGTGGGCATGGGCTTCTGAAAGATGTACTTCAAGGGATCCATTCTCGATATGAGATATGTAGTATATGCACAGAAGTAATGTCTCAACTTTTGAGCTACCCAAGTCAAAGCACAACAAGTGCGTTCCAATAGAGAATACTGGGCCTCGTACAGGGTGAACTTCTTACTGAGATAATAAATGGCTTGCTCCTTCCTCCAGGTTTCGTCGTGCTTCCCCAGAACGCAACTGAAAGCTCCATCCAACATTGCAAGGTAGAGTAATAAGGGTCTACCTAGCTCGGGCAGGACTAAGACTAGTGGTTTTGACAGGTACTCCTTGATTCTGTCGAAGGCCCTTTGGCAGTCATCAGTCCATTTGGTAGTGGCATCCTTCTTCAACATCTTAAAGATTGGCTCACAGATAACTGTAGACTGCGCTATGAACCGGCCAATGTAGTTAAGTCTTCCCAAGAAACTCATCACATCCTTCTTGTCCTTTGGCGGTGGTAGTTCTTGAATGGATTTAACTTTCGATGGATCCAGTTCTATTCCTCATCGGCTTACAATAAACCCAAGCAATGTCCCAGCAGGAACCCCAAATGCGCACTTTGCAGGGTTTAGTTTCAGGTTGTATCTCCACAGTCTATTGAAGAACTTCCTCAGATCTTCCATATGATTAGTGGCCTTCTTGGATCTGATGATAACATCATACACATATACCTTTATCTCCTTGTGTATCATATCATGAAAGATGGTAGTCATGGCCCTTATGTAGGTGGCCCCTGCATTCTTTAGGCTAAACGGCATCATCTTGTAACAGTATACTCCCTATGGCGTAATGAAAGCCGTTTTGTCAGCATCTTCCTCATCCATCCATATCTGATGATAACTAGCGAAGCAATCTACGAATGACTGTAACTCATGCTTGTCACAGTTGTCGATCAAGATGTGTATATTTGAAAAAGGGAAGTCATCTTTCGGACTGGACCGGTTGAGATCCCGGTAGTTGACACAGACTTTGACCTTCCCATCCTTCTTTAGCATTGGCACAAGGTTGGGTAACCATGTCGGGTATTCTACTACCCTGAGAACCGTAGCTTTGATCTGCTTGTTGACTTCTTTTTTGGTTTTCAAACTCATATCGGGCTTGAACTTTCTGAGCTTTTGCTTTACCGGTGGACACATTGGATTGGTTGGCAGTTTGTGAGCCACAATAGATGTACTCAGACCGATCATGTCATCATACGACCAAGCGAATATACCTTCATACTCCATTAGAAATTTTGTGTATTCTTTCTTCTCTGATGGCGATAGGTGAATGCTGGTTCGTGTTTCCTTGACGTTTTCTGCATCTCCCAGGTTGACAATTTCGGTCTCGTCCAGGTTGGACTTAGGTCTGTTCTCAAAGTTCTCAACTTCTTTGACAATCTCGTCAGGTATGTCATCTTCCTTTGAATCAATGTCCATTTTTTGTGTTGTCTCATTGCATGTCACAGTCATTGGTTCATCAAGATAAGTAATAGTAATGTCGTATGGAAAAAGTAAGGAAAGATAGCAATAAATATTAAATCATAAGAAAATGCTTTTAATAAGTTGAATAACTATTTTGATCATTAGAGATCTTATTGCGGGAATTGAAAAAAGCGAAAAGAAAATCATTTAGTAAATAAAACAGTGAATAATGCTTGTTTTAGCCTTTCTACCCCGAGGCTCGTCAGTCTTTGTTTCTCGTGATGGTCCAATTCTTGAGATGGGCCCCTCCACTCAAAGCCTGTATGGAAGGGTCTTCCTCCCCCTCCTCGTCGAGAATAACACAACAGTCCATATCATTGTCCTCTAGAAACAAGTTATTCACTGCTGCAAGTGCTTCTTCTTCATTCAACCCATAAATAATGTCGGCATGTTGGAAGGTCTGCTCTAGATGGGGTATAGGCTGCTCTAGTGAGTAGTAAGGACCGCGCCATAGTGGCAACTAGTTGTTGAATTCTTCTCAGGTGTATTCATATCCCAGACTGAAAGTAGTGCCATGTTTCTTGAGTTTTATGGGTTTAGAGATTCCTTGGAGGTTCTTGCCGAGCCCTTTATCGGATTCATACCCACTCCAACTTAGTATACTCTCGATTTTGCTATCCCACCATTTGTCTTTGTCGATAGCATTGACCCGTTCAATGTGGTGGTAAGTTTCTCCACCTAACTTCCTTCTTCCCTCGATTGCCAGAATGGTCTGGCGACTGTATATCTGGTTTCTACCGTCACCGTGAATGATCACTTCCTGGTGATTCCATTCGAACTTTACTGCCTAATGCAGCGTTGATGCTACGGTCCCATCAGTATGAATCCATGGTCATCCCAACAGTAGGTTGTAAGACGCTGGTACATCTATTACCTGGAAATCGACCTCGAACCAGGTCGGCCCCATCTGCAAGTATAGACTAATCTCACCAATGGTGAACCTATGAGAACCGTCGAAGGCTTTCACACGCTCCATCCTTTATCTCATGAAACCCTTTACTCCACTTCTTGAGTGTTACCAGTGGACAAATGTTAAGACTGGAACCTTCATCGATCAGGATTCTAGTGATCAAATAATCTTCGCAATGCACGGTGATGTGAAGTGCCTTGTTGTGCCCCAGCCCTTCAGATGGCAGCTCGTCCTCATGAAAGGTGATCTTATGGCTTTCCAGAACTTGTCCTACCATATTAGCCACTTCCCCGCTAATGATGTTACTGGTATATATGATTTATTTAGCATCTTTAATAGAGCATTCTTGTGCGTCTCAGAATTTTGCGGCAAAGAGAGAATGGATATTTGTGCTGGAGTCTTGTTTAACTGGTCAATGAAAGAATATTCCTTGGCTTGTATTTTCCTCCAAAGGTCGTCCGGACCTGTCTCAATAAGGGGTGGCCAATTGGAGGCCTGCTTGCTTGATTCAGCTAGATGTTCAGGGGTATAGACTCTACCAGTTCTTGTCATACCCTGTGCGGCGACAGTTTCTTCAATCCTGACCTTGCCTTTCCTTCTCGCCTCGGTTGTATAGTTCTAGGGTATGGCATTTGTATAGAATGGTTTCATGGTTGACATCGCTACTGGGATCGGCGCGACTATCCTTACTCCGAATGGAATATGTGCCTTGGGTGGCAAGACTACAACCTCAAATGGTGCGGGTGCATTTGCCGAAGACACGAATTCACCTCAATTAGTACCGGTGTCTTTGCGGATGGCGCTGCTTCAAACTCAAGAGGTACAGACATATTCACCCCAGTGCCCTCAGATGGTTGGATCTAGACTATAATCGTATTGAGAGTAATTGTCGGTTTCTTTAGGTCATCACCTTCTGCGATCAACCCGATTGATCCCTTGGGATTCCAGTCATGTTCTACTTCAATCATGTGGATACCTCTGCCCTTATGGTCTGGAAGAGGATTGTTGCGGACGTTCGGAGCAGGCTCCTTTGCCACTATGATCTTGTTATCAATCAAGGACTGTATCTTGTCTTTTAAGGAGCGACATTCATCGATGGTGTGCCCCTTCATGCTGGAGTGGTATGCACAGGACTTGTTTTGGTTAACCCACTCAGCAGGGATGGGGGTAACATAACCAGCAACTTTGAGTCTCTCATACAGCTGGTCGATGGGTTCAGCGATGGCTGTATATTGTTTTGGAGGTCTGCGATCAAAATTAGGTCGAGGTCTAGGGAAATTTTGGCGTGTAGGGGGTGATTGATAATGGGATGGTTGAGCATTGTAAGTTTGGTAGACATGAGCGGGTTGGGAGTATCTGGGTGAAGTAGGTTGATATGTAGGAGGTGGAGATGCCTAATAAGTTGGTGGCGGATCTTGGTGTGAGGGTGAGGGTGCTTGGTAATTTGGGGTTGGCTGGTATGTGAGTGGAGGTGTTGGGTAAGTTTGGTATTTGAGGTAAGATTTGGTTCTCTGTGAAACCATCATGGCCCCTACGTCCCTTTTCTTGGACACACCACCGAACTGTAAGGCCTTATTTGTAGCTTGCAAGGCCTCGAAGTTTGTAACCATATAGCTTTTAATACCTTCTTCAATTCTTTCACCCAACTTGATAATGTCGGAAAACTTGTGGTTCTTAATCATCATCAATCGTTCATAGTACTACGTGTCTTGAGCCCGGACAAAGAACTTGTTCATTTGTTCTTCTTCTAAGGCGGGTCTAACCTTAGCAGCTTCGGACCTCCAGCGAGTAGCATACTCGCCAAACGTCTTCGTGGGCTTCTTCTTCAAATTCTGGATATAGAACACGTCTGGTGTGTTCTTTGTATTAAACCTGAATCTGCCCATAAAGTCAAATGCTATGCCTACCCAGCTTGACAACTTCTTAGGATCTTGGCTGATGTACCAAGATAATGTATCTCCTTTCAGACTCCTCATGAACAGCTTCATGCGGATCCTTTCATCCTTCCCTACTCCAGCTAACTTGTCCCAATATGTCTTCAGATGGACCCTTGGATCACCCGTACCATCAAACATTTTGAACTTAGGAGGTTTGTACCCTTCGGGCAGTTCGACATCAGGCTATATGCAAAGATCCTTATAGTTCAGCCCCTCAATTCCCTTGTTTCCCTCAACTCCCTGAATCCAGCTGGTCAATTTCTTAAGTTCCTCGGCCAAGTTCCTGATAAGCAGATCCTTTTCATCAGACTCAGGTGTGTATGAGATAGGTTGGGTGGAGTGTGGCATGGTCTCCATATAGATAGGAGTGTTATGGTGGCCTAGTGTATGGGCATGGAAATGGTCGTTTGTGGAGTTCTGAGGTTCTGGGATGAGTAGTGGAGTGTTGTTTGGGGTATGGCAGGTGTCACATTGGCTCTTTGATGGAGCTGTGTGATGGTGAGGTGCAGGATGATTCTGTTATTTTGGGATATTTTGAGGAGGTGTAGGGTTTTGAGTGTTGGGGAAGTTGACATCTGGGGTGCTGAGGGAAAATGAGAGGCTTGCCAGTTCTCCTTCTTGATGTTGCTTAAATCTTCCATTTTGCCTTTGTTCTTGCCTTTGATAGGACTACGAGGAGGAGTGGGTGGAGGGCCCTGGGATCTTGTGAAATAAGATGATGATGCCAGAGTGCACGAACTAACCTTTGGGGAGGGGAATAATAAAACAAATATAAAATAAAAGGTAATCAAGTTAGTGAGGATTATAAAAAGTATTGCAATATTTAAACACATAGTGCGGGAATGTAAAGCGTGTCCTAATTTGGGAACCTCTTTGTGCCCGAGGTAGGTCTAGCGACAAATTGATTTGGAGAACTTAGAATGCTAAATGCCTCATTTTACTGATAGAAATAGACGAATCCCATAACGACACTAAATAAGCAAGGAAATAAAAGTCACTAATGGCCATTGGCCTTATTACATTCATAGAGCGAAAAGGTAAATTCCTATCTATTTGGTCCCAGAAGAACCTTCCCCAGATTCGGCATCCTTGGCTCCATCTAACAGCTTCCCCAACTCGTGAAGTCCCATCAACAGGTATGCTATGGCTAGATGTCCGCTTTCGGTCCCTTCAGTCTTTTGACAATCTTCAACCCTTCTGAGAAATTTTCTCTCCAGTTCTACTATGCCTTGCTCCAAGTATCCTAGCCTTTTGTTGGCACTGATAGCCATGTCTTTCTCTCCAGTTCTACTATGCCTTGCCCCAAGTATCCTAGCCTTTTGTTGGCACTGATAGCCATTCCTCAATCAGCTTCTGGTTGGACTCTTATATCTCGCGGTGTTTGCTCTCGCATTCACGGATCCTTTTGCGCAGCTAGTTGTACTTGACTTGCGCTTCGACCTTTTCATCTGTAATTCTGTGACCTCGAATGAACCCTGGCTGGCCCAAACCATCATGATTGTCTTCCAACCAACCTGAATAGAAAGGAGTACAACCAGCATGATATCTGTCCGGTTCGATGGTATATTTCCCCATTATGATCTTGCAATGCCACATGTGTTGGGCTTGGCACTTGTAGGGACTATCATTATTTTGGAAGTTAGCTCGAAAATGGCTCATCTTGTCGACCCTGGGTATGACTTTCTTCCTACCTGCTTGCCTCATAACTCGAAGAGGGACGTAAGGGTATGTTCCTCTTAAACCGATTAGTATCATGAAAGGTGCATCTCTGGATCGAGCGATGAACTCCTCTGTTGGAAACCACTCGAACATCCATTGAACCTATTCTTCAGTTAGATTATCAAATAGCTCAACCCATCCTTTGGCATTCTCAAGCTAAGCGAACATGTTGGGGATGTAATTCATCCGCTTTGGATGATGGAAACCGATGTGGTCATCCTAGTCCCTCCGCTGAATTTCTTGTCGGTATTCGCCCTTTTGGAGATGTTCCATGAGCCAGAGTTGAAGTAGTAGATAGTGTTTTGCCCCCCGTTGACACTTCTCTAAGGCTCGGTATATGTCCTTAATGATCATAGGTACAATGCTGAATATCTGCCCACCAATCCCCTCCATTAGGGTTTTGGTTACCATAGCTAGTCTACTATGGATTATCCCTTTCTTTATCTGAAACACGATCAGACCCAGGAAGCAAAACATAAAGACGAAAACCCTACGATGGATGTGTCCCAAGGACGTGATGGCAAACTCATCAGGGTAGGTACGGTATAATTTGTTGTGATCGTACCTTTCATACAAGTAGTCCAAAGGGATGTATGATTCCTTCAAGCATACCAATTTTGCATTCTTCTTCAAACCTATCATTTTAAAGAAGCCCTTGCCTTTGCGGTTCTCAGGCATAAGCAAACCCAAAGTTTCCCACACTAGACTAGCCAGTCCTCCAATCTCTTCTAGCAAAAGTGTCATCTCGATGTCCCCAAAGTGGAACACGGCCCTTTCATAATCCCAAAACAATGTAGCAGCTTCTATGATCATGTTGTTAGGTTAGATCTCCAGGAAAAATGGTAGATTACCCAGATATTTTTTGACGAGACTTTGGTCACTAGAATGTAAATCTCTCCACTAGCTTAGCAATCTTGGGTGGATGTTGGTGACCATGCCGAATCTGGGGACTTCGTGCCTCATATTTCTGCAAGACAAATAAGGTTAGGCCCTTACCCCCACCAGACTCGACTATTATTATCAACAATCAGCATGCAGCATTTAGTTCTCCAAATAAATGCATAGAACGTGATGATGTATGTTTGGGTTTAAGGAAACCCAGTGGACTTTTGGACAAGGCTATCTTAAAGGATCATTATGTGGACAACATAACTGACCCAGCTAGGTTTGACCATGATGCATGCATAATTTAAACAGAATAAGGTTTCTATGGGGTTTTAGACTGGTACCCTTGAGCGGACAACTCAAGGCGGAAGGCATGGAACCGTCGACTGCACCGCTGATCGACTAGTTTTACCGCAAATATGCCTTTCCGAATTTAGGGGGTAATGATATAGATAGAGCGCAACCACTCATCAAGCGTTGCTATAGTATTTTTTTGGCACGAGTGGAGTATGATGTTGAGCAGTTTTGCTTTTGAAGAAGATATTAAAGGCTTAAAGAAATTTTAAAAAGTAATTGCACATAGGGAGGTACAAATTCGCAAGAACAATCTAAAATGGTAAAAGCCTAAAAATCCCTAGGAGAGTCGCCATGCTGTCGTGCCCCCGTTTTTTTCCTTCCGCGAAAACGAGTTCATGACATTTGGGTATGGGACAACTCATTCCTTTTGGGAACGGGGTTTCCATTTTTTGAAGAGTTGCCTCCTAATAATTTTAAGGTGCGTTAGGGCACCCATAAGGTTCATCTACAACTATGTTTGATAACCAGAGATAGGGTAAGGGCTTGAAATTATCTTAAGGGAAAGGTGTTAGGCACCCCTTAGGATCCACTAGTGTGGTTCCTGGCCAAACAATTTTTGTGAATTTGTGCAATTAGCAAATAAACAAGTAGGGCTCAAATAATAGGGGATTTAAATACACAAGTGTTTGAAAACGATTAATAAAAGCAAGGTTTTAAAAAAGAGTTACGATCTAAGCATGTTTATGAATGTAAAGGGGGCATCCTAGATTTGTTTGTAATAAGGATCACATCAATGCAATACCCGGTATGACACTCCTCAAAATAGGGGCTACACGTGGTATTAACGCACCGGACATCATGTCCATATCTACCCTTTCCCACCCCATGAAGGTAATTAAAGCGAGGGTTTGTTTCGACCCTTATTGCATGATGTTACCCGTCCCTTCCTATCGGTCCCGGAGGAATTTAGGACTCCTATCCTATAAAAAAGGGGTTCTCGCAGACCCTTAGGTTTAAAAGCAAAATGCTAAGGAGACAAACAAAACAAGTAGGACTGCATTTAAAATGGGAAAACATAGAAACAAGCAGAAGGCTTAGTTGTACCTCCACAAATAATGCACATAGATAGCATGACTTATACACATTTAAGGTATGAATTTAAAGTCCTAAAGAAAGGTGTTTAAGTGGTAACATCAAAACTAGATTTATTACATGACTCAGAAAAGAAGTCTGAATTAGGTTCGCCTATTGATTTTAACAATTGATACTTAAACAAAGGCAGTTCCAGTTCAAGTTATTACCTAAGGCTTGCCTAGGCGCAAAGCGATATACAGCAGTTATTCAGAATTATTAAAAGACGGTTTGGAGCTTATTTTACCCTAAGAGCATGTTGTTCTAGTTGCAGAGATTATTACCAGTTATTTTAAACGGGACAATCAAGTGTGGAGCTATTTTTACCTCTTTTGTAATCAGCAATTTACACTAAGTGTAAGTGCAAATAAGATCCTAAAACATGGTATCTAAAATGCAGAATTCCTAGAGCAGGATTTCTAAATGCGTAGGGCAAGAATGCAGAGTTTCCTAAGAGCAGGATTTCTAAGTGCACATGGCAGGAATGCAGAATTTCCTAAGAGCAAGATTTCTAAGTGCACATGGCAGGAATGCAAAATTTTCCTAAGAGCAAGATTTCTAAGTGCACATGGCAGAAATGGAGATAATAATAAAGTGTTAATTATTAACATATTTTAAAACATGATGTTGTAAAGGTGCACATGTTGAAACAATAAACATGAGACCTAAGAGCATGATTTCTAATGTATGCATGAACCCTAAGCATGGTTTCTACTGCGCAATTAGGAACGTGAACCTAATATCATGTTTTCTACCTTTAACATGCATATTTACCCTATCTCTTTTCACTAGCTACCCCAATACTTGTTTACAAATTATTATAGACCATGTTATTGAATTACATGACAAATGCAAAATAAGAAGTTACAACTATAGAAATCCTGATTCTGACTTCCTCTCTGAGTTATGTAATAAACCACCTCAAACACGGATATTGTTCCATCGCCTTTCTCATATCTGGGTGTCAGAGTTCCCTAACGACCTCAAGGGATCCCGGGCAATGCTCACACCCAGATTGCATAACCAAGCAGAGTGAGTGCAGTGTGGAAGGGCCAGCTCTTATGTGTTCAGGTTCAGAGGGAGCTCAAGGGTCCCAAAGCAAGGCTCACATAAAAGGGGTAGAACCTAATGATCTAAGATTATAGTGGAAGTGTAGAACACATGTTTGAAAAGGAATTTGTTTTAGAAAACAGTTTGGAAAATGATTGATTTGAAATAAATTTGCAATAGCAACAGAAGAGTTGCTTAGGGAAGACAGTTTTGAAAGGGGCAGGGGATAGGAGAAACAACAACACATACCAGAACAAGTCCAAAGAGCAATACAACTTTAGTAGATACACATAGGAAGTAGGGGTTAGGGACATAGAGAACCCAAATCAGAAACACATAATTAGTCATGAATCAAGTACATTAGGAGACATGCTAGTTGAGGAACAAGTAAACATGTTGATCACATTTGAATCAAGGAGGGAAGAATTTTAAGCATGCTGAGTAATGCAGTAAACAAAAGTACAATTTAACAGCATGAGCCATTAAGTCAGTGTAGAAAGGGACATGGATTGTCAAACAAAGGAACACATAGAGTTGAGTTTCAGAATTTAAACTAGGAACGTCCTAGTTGAAGAAGTAAAGTGCAGAAAAAGTAAAGCAATCAGATTTCCACAGTCTAGCCTTGGCTTTTAGCGGGCTAGACAAAGCAGTAGCACAAGTAGTAGAAAAAGAAGAGAGAGTTCGAGTGTGTATGTGTGTATTCTGAACTAGTTATCCGTCTCTTTAGAGAAGAGAGGGTAGAGTATTTATAGCTTTGAAAAGGAGTAGAAAATAAAGTAACAAGTAAAGGTTTTGCACAATTATGGAAGTAATCATCATTAGAATCCAATTATACAAATACTTCTCTTTAATCAAGGAATTACTGCTCAAACGGGTACTAACAGGGATAATTAAGAAAAGAAAATCAATTTGAGAAAGATTGATTTTGACCATATAAGGGATAGTAAAAATATAGAGTATACAATTGAGTATATGTACAGAATATACTTAATTTGGGGAAAGGATTCAGCAGGGGTAAAACATCACAGCAAATAAAGGAAGGGAATCAATCAACTCAAACAAACGAGTAAAATTTTATAAGAAAACCTTTGCAATCAATAGTAACTTAAGGAACTCAAGATCAATCAAGAGGGAGTCATGATTCTACACTTTGACATATAAATAGGGAAGAATGAACAGGAGTATCAAACATGCAAGGTCAACCATATTGACAAAAGAAGCAAACTAGATGAACACAAACATACAACAGCAACATGAGTAGGCTAAGGGCTCAGTGGTAAAATAACCCACTCGAAATATGGTAATCAACGAGTCAAGTAGTCATGGCTAACACATAGAACCAGATTGGAAAACCAAACTAACAGGTAAAGAAGGTCAGAAACAAGTAAAGAAAGTCTTTAAACTCAAAGTAATAAGTGAAGAAAACTTTAAGAAATTAGGGTTTTAACAAAGTTGGGTTAAAAAGCGGTAAGAACTCAGAATCATTTAAGACAAACAAAGAAAAGGGATCTAACCATAAAGAACCCAAATTGAAACAGGTATACATACAAAATAAACAAAGACAGTTCTAGAACCTTGGACAAACCAAAAATACTTAGGGTTTTCAACACGATGAACCAGATAGAAGAAAACATAAACAAACCATTTAAACCTAGTAAAATCATATGACAATACTGAAAATCAGAGGAGAAGTCTTTTTAAAGAGATTAAGAAAACCTTAATCTTTGAAGATAAAGAGTCATTTTTAAAAACAATCGGATAAACCTTTTGAGAACAACACCAAGAGGTTCATAATATATGCAGATCTAAGGCAGATCTGAAAGAAGATGGGAAAAACCTTAAAGCTAGGGTTTTGGAGAACCTAGAAAAAGTAAGAAAACCTTGAAAAGTTACCGATCTAGCCGGAAAAGTCGCAGATCTTACTCGAACTGCCATGGATGGCCGGAAAATGGCATTGAAAACCATGGGAGGCGAGTGAACCGCCTCTGTTTCACTTGAGAGCCTCAAAACTGTGACATACGTTAAAGAGGGAGCCATAAGGCTGGTGGGTGGTGAGACCATCATAGATTCAAGCAAGGAGACGGCCGGAGAAGGTGGGTGAAGTTCATCGGAGAGGAGGGGAGGGGATAAGGTTCTAGAGAGAACCAGAGATAGAGAGAGAAATATGAGAGTCAGTTGAGTGAAGAAATGAGAGGGTTTGGGGAGGGTCGTTTGGTTTAATTTAGGAAAGGGAGTTGGGGACCGTTGATCTGAATGATCAACGGTCCAGTTTGAATGGGGTAGGTGGGATCCGGGTTTGGGTATGATTTAAAGGGTGTGGGTCGGGTTTAAATTAAAATTTGGGCTGGGGAATTGGGGTCTAATTTGGGCTAGAATTGAAATACAAAAGGGGATGTTATTTAAATAGCCAGTTTTCCCTTTTAATTTATAAAAAATAATAAATAGTTTCTGAAAAATAAATTGAAAGTACTAAAGTGATTTATAATACCTAATTAAAAATTTAAAAATACAGGATCTGATTTTATGCGTATAAAACACAATTAAACCTTAAAATGGCTAAAATTGCAATTATGTACAATTTAGCTTTAAAAATATTAAATAAAATTGTGAAAATATGTAAAAAAAAATTACCTTAGCCATATTTTGGCATAAATATAAAACTCCAATAGATGAATTATCAAAAATAATAATTTTGAAAATAGTTATTGGGATTTTATGGATAAAAAAGGGGAAATAAATCAATAAAAACCCTTTAAAATTCTGGAAGAATAATAAAACTCTTGGACATGCTTAAATATGCATACATATGCTATTTTGAAGGTATTTTGCATATTGAAAATATATAGGGAAAAATTGGGTATCAACACTCTGCATCTGCAGAATTTCATTAACTCCATCTTTTTCTTTTTAACCATCACCACATTGGCAATCCATTTGGGGTACTTCAATTCCCTGATGGAACCATTTGTTAATAACGTTTCTACTTATTCGTGATGGCCTCATTGATTGTGAGGTTGAACTTTCGTCGGACTTATCTCACTGGGGGACAAAGGGTCGACGTTCAGCCTATGCATGGCGATTTCCTTGGGAATGCTCGGCATATCTGCATGACTAAAGGCAAATAAATTCGTGTTAGTTACTAAGAATTGACTAAAATTACCTGGATCTCGGAGTTTGCAGCCGAGCCTTTTTTAGGTCGTTATGGTTTATCTTAATGGGGTTGAGGTTTTCTATGGTCAATCCTGCGCTTCGACTACCTCTAGGTCCATAATATCGTCTTTGTCTTCGACATGCAGCGACCCCGACCCTGTTGATTACTATGCTTCCTTTTCTTTTTCTTTCTTTTGTTGAATTATTGTGCCGTCCATGGTGATTCGGTAGCATTCCCGTGATGTATGTTGTTCTCCCCGTATGCTGAATATTCTCCCCAAAGTGTTGGGAATTTGATCACTTGGTATAAGTTAGAGGGGACGACTCTCAAAGGGTGTATCCATGGTCGGCCAACGATGGCGTTGTATGCGATGTCCCGGTCCATTGTTGATACCCAATTTTACCCTCACATTTTTTCAAATAGTATATGTTTTTAAAACGTCGTTTTTGCATCATTATTTAATTATACATGTATTTTCCATAATTTTCCGTAATTGTTAGAGCTTTATAATCAATTTTCTTGCATTTAAATACTTATTAATTATCCCTTTAGATTATGTGTGATGACTTAATTATCCAAATTTCTTACTTATACCCACATACATGTTTTAAAATATTTTTACTTTATTTTACATAATTGTATTCATATTTCTAAGTTATTTACATAATTTTGCAGTAATAACCTAGATTCTAAACATAATTGTATTCATTATATTATTTATACTAAAATATCCTTTCTTATATTTTTATAATATTAATCTATTATTTTTAAGTATTTTACTGCATAAATAACATTTTTTATCTTTTATTAATCATTTTTCATAATTTATTTTTTGTATTTAAATTATAGCCCTTTTTTAAGTCTATTTCAGACCACATTAGTGGCCCAAATATCCCGAAAACCCCTGGCCCAATCTTCCAGCCCAAACCAGATGACCCCTTTGATAGACTCTGATCGCGACCGGTCACATTTAACCCACCCGTATCCTATTTGATCTTGGTCGTTGGCCCGTAATAAATCCCCACTTCTCTTTATAACCCTCACCCCAAACCCTAGAGACCCATTTTCCCCGCCCAGCATCCTTTGTACTCTCTCTTCACTCTCACACAAATAACCCTAGCTGCGTCCATTCAGATCCCATCCCCTAATCCGGTATCATATGGAAATTCTTCCATATTCCTTTTGCTTTCTTGCATTCACGATGGTTCTTACCATTTCCTCAATGTTACAGTACTTAATACTCAATTATTTATGGAAGATGAGTCAGTGAGTGTTCGTTCAACATTCTGTATTATCCTCATGTTTTTGACCTGATACACTCGCTACTAGGCTATATGGGTCTGATTCAGTGAGATTCTTGGCCATTTGTGTTCTCCCTTTAAAACTAGGGTTTGCCTAATTTTTCTCCTAAATTGATTCTGAATTGATTTTTACATGCTTCTCTTTCCTTATGTGTGCTTGATTTAGTATGTTTCCTTGTTTGTTCATTCAAATCTTCTACTATATAAACCCATCCCCAATTCCCCGTCTAGGGACCCTAATTTTGACCGCTATTGCACTCACTATACTCTTCTCTCACTCGTTCACTTCTTCTGAGACACTTGAATATTTTCTAAAACTCTTGAATCCTTGGCCAACTGAAAGCCAAGGCCATAATATTTTTAAAAACAACTTCCTCCGGTGCAAGCACTGCTCGGAGCCCTTCTCGATGTTTTTGTGAACTCTAAAGCATCCGAGATCTGGGGTTCTTGCTACTAGTATTCTAAACTCCTTATTCTTTGTTCATTTAATTTCGCTACTGGTTAGTGTCCTAAACTCTCGCAATGTTAACTATTTTCCTTTTGTTTATCTATATGTGCTCTACGTGTTAGTGATATTTAAATTATGTAAGCATGATTTAGTTTCTTTGTTATTTATGAAACCCTGATACTATACTGCCATGATATTGTTCTATAATCCCTTGCAATTCCATATTAGTTGAATTCATTAGGTTTCAACACGTGAGATTCTCTCATTATTAGAATGGATTCCAGCTTTTCTTGGTTTGTTTTTAGACTAATGTGTGTTCTCTACTATATCCTGCACTTCTATGTTGGTATTCTAGACTTTGTGAAGTTCTTTTGTCTAATAAGATAGACCTTTGGGGCTATATTGATTAGCTGAAGCATGTTTCCGTTCAAGATCTGTTGCATGTTTGGGTTTAGGATGAATTTTAGGAAAGAATTACTATGTTAGTTTTCCCTGTTGTCTAGGCAATTGGGTGCAAATGGTTATGTTTGTCTCATTCCCTTTAAGTGCTGCATGATATCATGAGTTAGGACACTGCTGAGGTTTATAGTAGGCCATTGCTATTAGTGTTGCCATGTTGCTTTTGGTCACCTTCAAGTAGAATTGCATATCCTTCTGACAATAACTGCTTCAAATAAGAACTCACTTGTTTAAAATCAATTCTGGTTAATGTCTTGCTGGGAAATTAGTATGTGTGTGTTTATCATGTAAACTCAATGAACTTGCCTTTCTCAACCTCCCTAATGTGTAATTGTGTTCAGTATGCTATACCCTCTCCTCTGTTGAATAATTACTCAATCATGATCCTATGTTGTTAGCTTTATATGTCAAACTCACCTTGTTAAAGAGCTCTACTGATTCTCCTAGTTTCATGTTCAAAGTCCTTTGTTTCTAAAATGCAAGTTCTAATATGCCTTATGTGAGTCCTATAAATATGTTTATGATTCTCTATCTACGTTTTACAACCGCTATTAGTAGGCTTCTGAGCTGTTTAATTGGTTGTCATGCATAGTTTGTTAATTTGTGTGGTTAAGTTGTTCATCTGCAATTGCTGGGTAAGAAGGTCTTCCTTTTGGGCCTAGTGTGGATCCTTGTGTGAGTTTGAGTTGAGAAATTGATATACTCTAAGGTTTGGGGTGTATTTGGATCTAGTGTTGCTGTACGCATGAGGAACGAGCCTGCTGAAGGCCCAGACTTTACTAGGTTATAGTCTTTTGGGCATGCTATGTGTACTGGGTCTGTAATCTTTTAATATGTAAAATTCGCACTTGTATTAGTTAATTTTGGGGCTATAATAATTTGTAAAATGAACATATGGGGGAAATTAGTAAAAATAAAAGGCAAGGTATTCTAATTTTCACACAAATGGGTAGAAAGCATGCCTATAGGACCTATGTGCTCTATTTGTTATTTTCGTTTAACATGTTTCCATAAACTGATAGACATCATGTCTATAGGATTTCAAAATAATCAATCTATCAATTTTTTCAATTATTTTTAGTGTGCTGCTTATTTAGATACCATGGCTATAGGTCTTTAACATTCTAATCAATTGTTCTTCTTGTTTTTTTAATTACATTGTCATCCGTTAAGACGCATGCCTATAAAACCAGTGTTTAATAACTCAGAACTATGACTGTTTTTACTAACGTTTTACCCAAAATGATTAGATATTATGCATATAGAACTTGCAACATTCAATTTGACTATGTGCCAATCCAGTAATTACTGCACTGCCCATACACTATTAAGATCCAAAATTGCTTAGAAATCATGCCTATAGGATTTGCAATTCGCTTGAACACTATTTATATATAACGCTGGAAATCAGAATCATTTAGAGACCATGTCTTTAAGAATTATAACATCTAATCTGCTCGTACACTAGCATAGACAATGCAGCATTACATGCTGATATTAGAACCATATAGAAATCATGCCTATAGGATTTAATGACTAATACGTCAAACCCTGTCTATTTCCTGAACTGTTCGCGTGCATTCGTTGTTTATTTGTGGAGGCTAACTTGGGCCTTTAGTTGTCTTTACATGAAGTCCTATTTATTTTGAATGTATGCCTAATTTTTATCATTTTAAGCATCCTAAGCAAGTCTAGAACCACCCAAATAGAGGTCCAAAACCTCATGGACAATTGGCGTGGGACGGGTAGTGCACGCATAATATACGATTCAGAATTGAATTACAGCGCCTTTAAGTAAACAAATTTAACATAGTAATTGGGTAGCAAGAGATGATAGTTTGTGCCCGCTGAAAAATATGAGCAACCCCTACCTAAAGGGAGTTGCAAAGTATTATTTATGTTGCACGGGGTGATCCTTTAGGCTAAAAAACTTAGGACCCCCCCCTTTTGATATACTTTACTTGTTATTTGTTTAATATAAACCAATGTAGTTATATCGTTATAGACATTAAGATTTGTACAATTCCCGTGTGTTATAACAAAACTCTTCGACCTTTATATTTTTTTGTTATATGATCACTTAGCCTAGTGACATAATCCACATAGTGTTAAGTTCAGCCGGGACACATAGTTGTGGACCTTGAAGAGTGCCTAGCACCTTCTCTTTGAGATAATTTGAGTCCTTACCCAATCTTTAGTGACGTTGACTAGTCAAATAGAGTTATTTGCACAATAGGTGCCCTAATGCACCTTAAAAACCAATAGGTGGCGACTCTTATCTTTTAATACCTCCTCCATTTAAAAACATTATCACACGTGGAAACCCATTTTCGCAAGAAAAAGGGGCGCGACATCCATGATATGGAATGTTGTCTTCTGAGTCACCCCACCGATGAGGATGAGGAGTGTGATCTCTACCGAAATTCGTTCAACTGTATTATTAAGACCGGTTAGTGTAATGCAGCGAGGCACTATCTTATCCTTGAGTCTCATCTATATGAGGACTTGGGGATGGATAATGCACGCTCCACTTCTATCATCTACCATAATTCTCTTAATATCAGTATCTAAAACTCATAAAGTAATGACTAGTGCATCATTTTAAGGGAAAGTCAAACAGTCAGTATCTGACTCAACGAAGATGATACTTTCTTCGAGTCCGTCATACCATTCATGGGTGATCGATCTTTAGAGCTAGTGAGTGGCGGTGAATTTGATATCGCTAATTAAGGCATCGACGCTGCCACCAATGATCATGTTAATGGTATGAGCTAGCGAAGGCGGCTTTGGTGGACCTAGTTATTCTCGACCTCTCGCTAAAGTGTCCTACCTTTGTCGCTGAGCAGTTCTTTAAGATGCCCTCATTGCAACAGGTTTGCTACTTCTAGTTTTAGGGCAATGTAATCTACTGTTTTGTGTCGACGTTCTTAGTGGAACTCGTAGAGGGCATCAGATTTTCTTTTGTTTCGGTCCGACTAATTTTTTATGGCCAATTTGTCCTTTGTTCCAAGCTTCTCGAGAGTGTAGAACAACTCTGTAGGTGACACGCAAAAATTGTGAGCAGATAATAAGGGGGCATACCTTGATCATTCCTGTGAGTGCTTAACCTTGGCCTAGATAGTCCATCTTCATAATGAAAGGAGGTAACGAGTGTCCTGACATAGGGCTGGTATTGTTCTCTACTTGGCCGTGATACTAGATGGTATCTCCTTGTATTATACTTGCATTCTTTCCTGAGTTCGGATTGTACCGAGGTGAGTCATCGAGTTGATCTATCAAGGATGCTGTCATCTTCTCTAGCCTAGGCATAGTAGGCATTGTGGATTTCATCCCAAGTGGCTGGTGGATACTTAATTAAATGACTCAGTAACTTTCTAGTTGCCTTCAAACCCTCTAGGCTCAACCCATTCTGAAAGGCTGCCATAGCCATCCCTTCAGAAATATTTGGTATTGTCATCCTCGCCTTGTTGAATCGGGCTAGGTAAGTCCCTCAGTCCCTCTCCTGGGGATTGCTTAATGGTGAAGATGTCGTTTATCCTTGTTTCAGTTTTCTTGGCCCTGACATGCGCTGTTACAAACTTGCCATCCATCTCTTCAAACGTTTCTGCGGAGTGAGCTGGTAGCTGTGAATACCATGCCAACGCCCCTCCAATGAGGGTTTCTCCAAAACAATTCAGCAAGATGGAGGACACCTGCTCTTTGGTGAGGTTGTTTCCTTTTATAGCAGTAATGTAGTGAGTCACATGATCTTCGAGGTCGATCCTCTCATCGTAGATTTTGAGATAGGGGAGCATCTTGAAGGTCTTTGGTATGGCATGTAGAGCCACTTCCTCACTGTATGGCCATTTCACAAACCTACCAGCATCCCTTTTGGCAACAATTTGGGGGCTCCTGGTATTTTGTCTACCTGTTCCCGGTGCTCTCTCCTTTGTTATTTGAGTGCTTTGTTCTGATTTTCTACTTCTTCCATTATTTTCAGCACGACGGCAAGGACGTTATCACCTGCATTTTTAGTAATCATGTGAGTGTTACCTGGAGTTGAAGGGTTCAGTTAGTCATCCAAATTATTTTTGCGCTGTGTTGTGTGGGCTCTCGTAGTTTCTATGGTCATGCATGGGGCCTGTTTGTTGATCACACTGACTAGAGTGTTAGTTAGCCATGCTTCAAGGAGCTTTTTCATAGTGAGTGGTGCCCCATCTCCCGTGGACGTAGCAGCTCCTTTCCCGTTTGGTTGTTGTGTTGTAGAACGGTGCACGTAACCCGACATTTCTGGGAGAGATTGTGGGCGTCACCTCATTACCTTGGGTTTCATATCCCTCATTGATGGCATTCGTGATATTGAGGGGAACATTATTAGTTGCCTTCATTCAGTTTCCTTGGTTATCTGCCAGGGAGATTTTTGTATGAACCAAGAAAAAAGCTAAACTTTTTGGTTTGTTAGACTAACAAGTCACGTGATTTATGGATCTAATGGAAACTAAAAAATTGACTATGATAATACCCACAGACGACGATGTTTACCGTGAAAATGGTAACAACAATTAAATTTGTACATGGAATTCTAAAAATACGTGATTTATTCCCGAGCAAGTTGTTAAAGCAGTTAATGCTAAGAACGTGAAGTATGATGATAAAATAATACCTAAGATGAGGTAGTAATCAAACCAAAGGGGCCTACTTCCCGGGTGCAGATATGGTCGATGAAGGCCTTGGGGCCAAGGTTCGAGCCAAGCTCGAGCTACCGAGGGCAATCAGGAATGGGATAACAGGCAGAGATATGACCGAGCAAGGCCCTATGTTACAAATACCAAGAAAAGTAGTGAAGAATAGATAAGAGAGTGATAAATGCCAAAGCGATCTAGGACCATTAAGAATGAACCACTTAGAAGAAAAGAGAGAGATATGGTTGCACTTGTGGAGAAATGAAGCAACATCAGCCCCTTACAAAGTGGGGCGAGTCCCCTTTATATAGGAGGGGAGACTCGGCTACAAGTATACGGGGATTAATTACAAAGTACAGTGATGGGATGGCTTGACATGATGCTTCAACATAGGCTCTGGATAGGCCGGGCCTGTTAGACGTAGCCATGTGCCTAGAGGGCTTCCCCCTCTGTCCTGGCCTCGTTCTTCATTTTATCTGATTCGGGCTTTGATGAGTCCTGAGGTCGAGAACTCGGTCATGACCTCCTGCCCTCGGGGTCCCGGGGCATGCTCCCGAAATGTCTCGACAGCGAGAAATCAAGTCATCTAATTTCGTCGCGTACAGATAGTCTCCGTGTTTCCCATAATGAAGTGATGGGAGACCTCATTCATCACACTCCCGGATTTTTGCTTCTAAAGGTACAGGTACCGCCGACGGTTCAGTTTTCATAGATGCATTAACTGCGCCCGTCGGTCAGTCTTCCAAAGCCTAGATGACCGTGTCGTAATCCCCTATAAATGGGGGTGCCTTGGCTTTGTTTTTCCTATCTCAATGCTTCTGTTCACTTGCTTGCCTTTTCCTTCCTATTATCTTCTTTCACCCTTGAACATCATGTTATGGGCTTATGACCTTAAGGCCGTTTGGAGGAATTCCCTTAGACTGCATCGTGGATTTTTACCGGGGTGTCCCTTTGTCGAACATAAGCGTGTTGTCCCGTTATTGTTGTGGTCATCGGTATGCTGGCCCTTGCTGCTGTTGTTGGCCCAAGGTGATGAGGGATGGGGAGTCGGCTCCTTCCTTATGTAGACAGTTTTTCGGATTATGCACTGCTGCTCAAAAGGGGGCTCGGATTATATACCGCTGCTCACCTTCATACCCCGGCTCGATGTGGTGCTCTGCTCTGAGTTGAGGGCTTGCATGGCTGGACATCCCAAGAAGTGGATTCAAAGTAGCCGTGCAAGCAGGACCGAGGATTGTTCGGTCTATTGTCTCTCCGAGGCTTCCTTGGCCAAAGAAGGTCCTCGAGCCTTGGATAGCTATAGCATTTTTTCATCCCTCCCTGCCACTCGCCTTGTCCTTTGGGGATATCAGTGTGGAAAATAGGGATGAAACTTCCGAGGACTAGTGTCCGGAGGCGCCTGTTGTGGACTTACGAAGGTGGATTGGTCTTCGGGCTTTCATCTAGCGCGTGCATCCTTTTGCTTCTTTCTCTAGGTGTGGACTCCTGTAGGCCTTTGTAATTGTATGTAATGACCCCTTGAGGGCTACTTGTATGCAAATTTTTATAATAAGAATATACTTTGTTGATTTCTGCTTTCCTTACTTCGCTTTGTTTCTGTATGCTCTCATGCCCTTCGAGGCTCTTCGAATGCCTTTTTTTATTTGCTGACCGTTGATATCTGACTTGAGTGCGAGTGCTCATTCCAAACTTATGCTGATCAACATGGCTTTCCTCTGACCCGTCGTCGTACTTCGGACTAATCTTAGATTGATTCTGATAGATCCGGGCTACCGAGGCCCTCCGAGATGTTTGGATATCATGCGTCGAATTCCGAGGCTTTCGGGAATTTTACGCTAGATGAAGGTCTTTTTCGGGTATCCGGGGGTCCCTATTGATCTTGATGTAGATAACCTTTTTAGAACGAATAGGATTGACTTCCACTGGGGAGTTTGCTCGTATTTGGGCGCTTCCTCGGACCTTCGCGGAGCTTTCACGATCGGAGCTTCCTGTGTTTATTCCTTTTTTTAGGAAGAGGGGATCACGAGACTAGATGCTTTCCTTGCATTGAGTGTTAGCATTCAAAGCTCATCGAGGTCCGACTTCTTTGGGGCGGGGGTTCTTGACGTAGAGTGTTGCCCCGAGCATGGAGATAATACGAACGGCCCCTTGAGTCTTAGCTCTTCGTTGGAGGATGTTTTTTGGATCGGGTATCGACTCGTCGATCTGTATCGAGGCTATTGGCTTTTCGGGGCTTGCCTCAGGCAAGCAAATCGTCGTTGCTTCTCGCATATATGTGGGGTGGCTTCAGCTCCTTAGAAAGACTTCACCACTTTTAGATAGCTGCCTTTCTGCTTTGGCACGGGGTACTTCATCTCTTTAGGGGCAAAAAGTGTTTGCGCGCCCTTGCCTTGACCTGTTATTTTTACCATAGTCATGGGAACCACTTCGGGGCCGATCCGGTAGGCGACGGGGGGTGCTGCTCCTGGTGCTCAGGAACCGAGGGATTTTGCTCTGGAGACGGCGTCCTTGATAAGAGAGGGACACCTGGAGATGGCGAGTGGGTACTACGGCTGGAGCGAGGGGGTAACACTGCAAGTGCTTTCCCCAGATGAGGGTATTGCGGACTCCACTGATGGGTTCTTGAGCGTGTACCTATACCCTTTCGCATTTGGCCCTCCTGATAGTGTTGTGCTTGATTTTTGCTTAAAGTATCGGGTTACCCTGGCACAGATTCATTAGTCGTTTTGGCGAACGGCACTGACGATGAGATTCTTCGCGGAGAAGTCCAGGCTTGAATTCATGCTTGACCACCTTGTCAGGCTATATCGGCCCTTTCACTATCGAGGTATGCTAACTCTAAGGTGTCGTTCGTCCATGCCCTTCATTGCTGATGACGAGGACGGAGGAGATCGAGAGTGGGCCAGTTGGTTTATCCGGGTCCGGATGACCAATATTATCCCTATGGAGTTTTTGCCATTTCCCGAAGGGCGGAATTATGCACGTAAGTGAGGCGTTTGGCACTTTTTCAGATTCTGTATATAGTAAAAATCAGCTGAGTAATAATGTTGTTTCCCTTTTTGTAGCAACTTCGTGGATTCCGGGTGAGGTCCATGACCTGCTCGGCTGGGTCCGGAGGCTGGTGACCCATTCATCTTGCGACGGGCGCATATGGCGAGCTATACTCCATACCGGATGGGGAGCACAATACCAAAGTATGCGCGTATGCTTCCTTTGTCTTGCCTTTGTATACCCGTGGTAACCCTTTCCCCTTCTATTTATGTCGTTTATAGATATCGGGCGGTTCCCTGGGATGAGGCAATGTTCTTCCAAAGAGGGGAAGGAGTCATTGGCTTTCGGGCTGAGGGGCGATGGCGATAAGAGAGATCGACACCCACGATGTGATGGAGCCTTAAGTGGCACTGGTCGGGCTCACATTTCTAAGGCAAGGGCCGCGGTCGAGTCTGCTTCTCCCGAGTGCCTGATTCCCGGCCGGTGGTTCTTTTGAGCGAATATGCTGTGCCTGGGGTCGGTTCTTCTAGGGCCTCAGGGGCAGTATCAACAAGAGTGTGTTCCGACTTCGAGGAAGTCCGTCAGCTTCACTTTGTGGTGAGTTTTATGTACAGTTTCCCTGTATCCCATTTCCTCCTCCCTCTATTAAATCTTCCTCGTGCAGGCCTGTGATGGGATTAGGTCTGAGCTATTTTGTCAAGGGGCCAAGCTTCAGAAAATTCTGGGTGAGGGCGAATCTCTTAGGCTCCTTAGCGAGGAGCAGGAAGTTGAGCTGCAGCATTGGCTATATGAGCGTACCGGAGCTCAAACTATGAGAGCTATTTGATGGAGCAGGTAACCTCCTGTAGTGCGTGCTTCGCTCTTTTCTAACCTTAAGGCTAATTCCCTTTTGTCATATCAGTTGCAAAAAAAGGTGGAGGCCTTGGAGTACATTAAGGGCGACATCAATCCCGTCAGAGTTGCTTGCGAGGAGCTAAGGGCTCAGGTGCAGGCTCGAGCTTTAGAGGAGATGAGCATCTCGGCTAAGGTCCCTACCTTCGAGGCCCAACTCAGCTTGACTCATGACAACGTCAAATTTTAAGCGGATATGATTGGGAAACTTGAATCTGATCTCTTGAAGGTCAGAGCCGAGATAATTGATGCTGGGGCAGAAGCGGCATTAAGCCGAACCAAGGCTAATCCTAAGATGGCAATTCGTATGAAAGATGATGCTAATGCCCAAGCTGAACTGAGGTGAGCCTTCGATCGGGAGAAGAGGATCGAGGAATATATTTGTCGTAGATCCCAGAGAAAGGTACACGAGGAGGTCGATGCAAGGGGCTTCGTTCTCTCGGAGGAATTGGCTCGAGAAAAGGCAGACGAGCGTGCCGCTCGGTCACTTCTTGTTGATGTTGCGGAGGGAGAATTTGACAAGTTGTAGCCCTTTAACGCAGAGTGTAGATTTTGTCATTTTGTCGATTTGTCTCTGATATACGTAGGACATGCCTGTAGATGGAGGATGCGCCTTTTCCGTGCGTGTAATATATAAGAAAGAATTTGAAGCTTTATTTCTTCTATACCTCTTTTTTTGTTGTTTTCGACCGGTTAGGCCAATTTTTGTGTTTGGCGAGGTCCTTATAGGTCCGTAATGGATTGGACAGATCCAGGGGCTCTTAAGTGCGCTCCTTGACGAGAGCAGGTGTTGGGGCCACTATGCCGGGCCTGGCTGTTTAGGCTCAGTCTCCGAGTCACATTGTGACTCGTGCTTCAATTGACCCTCATGCTCTTTCCTGCCTGTGTGGGCGGATGATGATGGCTTTTGTGCTTTGGGTCGAAGAGACCTTATGGGCGCTTGGTCCGGAGTTTACTCGATTAGGGATAGTGACATTCATGCCACGCCCTTAGGCATATTGCAGCTTTCGGGTCCAGTCTCCGAGTCTCATTGTGATTCGTGCTGTAATCGACCCATAAATTTCCATAATTCTTTGGCCGGCAATAGTGGCATTTATGTCGTGCCCTTGGGCATATTGCAGTGTTTGGGTCCAGTCGTCCAGTCGCGTTGCGAGTCGTGCTGTAATCGACCCATAAATTTCCATGATTCTTTGGCCAGCGATAGTGACATTTATGCCGTTTGGTCGTTGAGACCTTGCAGTATGTGGCCCGGGGGCTTTGCATAGTTAACTATTTTGGATCCGGTCTCCGAATCGGGTTACGATTCGAGCTCATTTTAATCCTCAAGTTGTCAAGATTTCTTAGCTGGCGACAATGGCTCTTATGCTGTTTGGTCGTAGAGACCTTTCAATATGAGGCCTGTAGGCTTTCTTAGCTGGCGACAATGGCTCTTACGTTGTTTTTGCCCGTGGGCTTTTTGTAGGCTTTGTTTCCGCTCGTTAAGGTCTTTTTATAGTATTTTTCCTGAGCCGTCGTCGGTTCTAGAGGAACCTCGATTTCAAGTCATTGTCGGCGATGTTTCGAGCACCTCGTAAGGTTCATAGCTCGTAGGTCGAGTAGATTAACGCTCTTGCGATTTGGAGCCAACATGGTCACAGCTCGTTTTTGCCTGTTGTGGGAAGCCTGTTTTAACCGGTTCTTTTCGAAGTACATTCGAAGTAGTGGCCTGCGATTTTTTGGCAACAGTCGGGCGTCCCCGAGTCACGTTATTTTGGTTGTATCAGCCGTTTTGACAGTAGTCATATGAGTTTGTCTGTAGCCATTTTTGATCCCTAGTGATAGTTTAGGCATCTACATCGAGGGTATGCCCTTTAGGGATTCTTACAAATGCGATGTATAGCCTAAACTTTGGGATTTTTATTCATGTTGAGGTCTTACAGTTTGTCATGCCTATTGAGGTCTTACAGTTTGTCATGCCTATTGAGGTCTTACAGTTTGTAGAATAGATCTGGTTACGCCGAGGCTGCCTGCTAGGGGTCTTACAGTTTCGGGTTTTCTAGTTGTATGGCGATTAATAGCAGTCTCCGAGTCATTGATTTTGTTTAAGCTTGAAGACAGCTTCTCGTAAGCTCAGAGTTGCCTTCTAGGGGCTTGATGAGCCCGGAGTTCCGACCCTGAGGTCATGTAAGTTGTCGAATCGCTAACGCTAAATCTCCGAGTATATCGGGACTCATTTGATGGAGAAACATTTGCCGCAAGTATGTCGAAATCACATTTCCCAAAATACGAAATGCCGAAAAGGTATTCTTTACTGCTTAGCGTAAATATATGTTGTAAATACATATTGTCCCGTTGCTGTGAGTTCGGCCCGCATGGGTGCGGCTCCTCTGATTATCTGATATGTTTACATGATTCCGTTTTGGAACTTAGCCTGCCATTTATTGGCCCTTCCGAGGGGATGGTGCCCTTAAGAGGAGGTCATCGCAGGTCGTCCAATTGTAGAAGAAAGAACTGCGATCTTGTCGGATCCCTTTCTTGGGGGTACATTGCTCCGCTAATAATCTTGTTGGCGGGACCCTTAGGCTAAAAACCTGATCGAGGAAAGAGAGCTCGGCGGGTCCTGTGGAGGCCTCGGATCTCCGAGTAGAGTTTAGAATTTCTGAATGCCTCGGCTGACTGCCTGCATGTAGGTTAGTAAAAGGAAAGAAACAATTAAAGGAGCGGAGTAGTCCTTCCCTGCTACGGGGTGTGTAGGCGACGTTTTCGAGGTCTGCTATGTTCCTGCCATTTCGGGGCACAATCCCTAATGCAGCCTTCCGCCGCGCTCAACCAGGCTTGGCCGAAGATGTGGTTCTGCTTACCGTTTGATCCCTTCGAGGGCGGTGGCGTTGATGCCGGCGGAGGGTCATATGGTGAGGGATTTCCTCTCGTTGCGTGTAGCTTTTTATCGAATGCCTTAGTCCCACCTTTGTTGAGGAGTTTCATCTCTTTGGCAGAGTGGGGTCCAAATCGCCTCAAGGCGGTGTGCCCATTGTCATCCGAATAAAACATACGCATTTTGTGGGCTTGGTGTTCCAGTCTGAGCTCAAGTGAGCTGTATAGAGGGAGCGGCCTTCATGATTGTTGTGGCTAGGGATGTTCATAAAAATCCAAAAACCCGAACCAAACCGAAAACTAAACCAAACCGACCAAAAAACCGATATAAACTGAATCAAGAAAAAACCAACTTAATTGGTTTGGTTTGGTTCTAATATTTGGAAAACCGGCTTACTTGGTTTGGTTTCTTTTAGGAAAAAACCGATCCAAATCGAACCATGAACACCCCTAGTTGTGGCGATCGGCGTCTGGAATCCACCAAAGATTCGAGGTGTGGGAGTGATTTGGTTCGTTAGTCCGAACTACCCTATTGGCTTTGGCCTGACGTCGTCGGTATAGTTGGTCGAACCACCTGCACTCATGAAGACATGCTTTATTTGAAATAGGTTAAATGAGAGAGGGGGTTACCAACGCGTGAATACGAGGCCGAGGTGAAATCTCGGCGTCCCTTTCCTTGGATACAAGGGTGTCCTTTGGGTATATTCCCCGGACCCGCCTTTTCCCGGCGATGAGAACTTTCTCTCTGCATTTTATGGATCTTTGAAGGGTGTCGCCGCCCTTTTACTATCGTGGCAATACTCTGTGGCTTGTCAGCTTCGTTTTTCCCGATATCCTTCCTCCCTTGGAGCTGGATTCGAGCCTGACCGCTCGATGATACTTGGTGGGGACCTCTATTGAATAGCATGGTTGTTGTTCTTTTGAGCCGGTGACCCCGCGCGCTCCGTGGTTCTTGTGCCGGGCCATAGTTCCCTTTAAGGGGTATTTGTTAAATAGGTCTTAGTCGCCTGGTGTTCCCGGCTTCGCTTATGGTGATTATGAAGTTTGGTATGGCAATGCTGAAATCGCACTCGGCTGGGCGAGGTTTCCCTATCAGCTGTGCCTTGTTGAATCTGGTTCCATTGGAGGTTCCTCGATGGTGCTGTCCTCAGGCCGCTCCCTATTGTTGCGAGGTAGTTTACATCTCAAGTCGTTCCTTCCATTCGTCGCGCATGGATGATACCTCCATCTGCTTTGTATCAGCTTCTTTGTCAGGAGTCTGCTTGGATATATCGAAACCGAGGAGGTTCCTGGAGGGTTGTCCATGGCCTTGAATTGGGGTTGGTGCCGGGTGTGGGCATCCAACCGAACCTCGGCTGGGTACATGATTAGTCTTCGCTCGAAATGCCCTGGAATTGTTGGGCATGCTTCGCTTAGGCTTCGGGTGAAGGCATGTGTTGGCCGATCATCCGAAACTGGGAGTAATCTCATTCGTCCTATCAGTGAATGGGGTGCAGCTTCCTGCGATATTTCATTTCTTCTTCGTCCGGCCTCAGGTGTATCGGACCCTCTCGGTACTGCTTTGATGGCATTGGCGCGCGCTTCCGCGGAGGACCACGCTGATACGGTAAGCGATTCTGTGAGGTCAGGTGCCAGGCAATGGCGTTGCGTCACGGTTTCTCTCGAAAGAATTTCTTTGAACTTCCTCAACAAGACGGGCTCGAACTCATCATCTCGGGTGTCGATGCCTCTGAATGAGCACACGCAGCGGTGGTGCTCCCGTAGGGATCCTAGGTCCTATCGCACCTAGGGAGTTCCGGCGTTTTGGGTTTCTGCAAAGCGAGTTCCGAGACCGTTTCCTCGGGTGACGGTTGTTGTAAGAGCTTCCACAAACCTGATTCGATCCTTTCGAAGAGATTCCCAAGCATCCTCACTGCGGCAGAATCGGTTACCGACCCGTCATTACTTGATTTCTTGGGTATTAGCTCATCGTAAGGAGACGTCTCCGATGCTACTGCGTTGGGGGTCCCCTAGCGACTTTGCAGCCGAGCAATAGCCAACTGTCGTGCCTGCAACATTTCAAAAATAACATGAAGACTAACTTTTTGTTCTACCCGAGCCAGGGATTTTTGTGCTTCCTGTTGATCGTTGTGTCGTACGCTCCTATCGGTGTGAGAAGTTTTGTCGACTTGTTCTGCGTCCTATGAATCTGCGTCCACTAGGATCGGTCCGTGAGTGATATCAGGATTCTGCGGAGGTCCTCCAGCGGCCGGAGTAGACAACGTTCACTCTTCCATCTTCAGCTGGTCTATTCTGCACTCCCCTAGCAGCATTCGTCCGTCTGAACATTTGCCATTTTCCCTGTGATTTTCGAGGTTTTCATTCTCAAATCCGTTTACCGAGCTGGACATTTTGGCCTGAAATCAAAGGATCTTGGACAAGAAAAAAGTGTGAATGATAATGTGCGTTTGTGTGACGAAACCAGCAAGAAAATAATCACTATTATTTTTAGCCCCACAGTGGGCGCCAAACTGTTTACCGTGAAAATGGTAACAACAATAAAATTTATAAACGGGATTCTAAAAATACGTGATCTACTCCCGAGCTAGTTGTTAAAGTAGTTAATGATAAGAACGTGAAGTATAATGATAAAATGCGAGCTAAGACGAGGCAGTAATCAAACCAAAGGGGTATGTTGTCCGGGTAGAGATGGCCGATGAAGGCCTCGGGGCAAAGGTTGGAGCCAAGCTTGAGCTACCGAGGGTAGTCAGGAATGGGATAACAGGCGGAGATATGACCGAGCAAGGCCCTATGTTACCAATACCAAGAAAAGTAGTGAAGAACAGATAAGAGAATGATAAATGCCAAAGCGATCTCAGACCATTGAGAATGAACCACTTAGAATAAAAGAGAGAGAGATATTGTTGCACTTATGGATAAATGGAGCAACATCATCCCCTTACAAGGTGGGGCGAGTCCCCTTTATATATGAGGGAAGACTCGGCTACAAGTATGCGGGGATTAATTACAAAGTACGGTGATGGGATGGCTTGACATGATGTTTCAGCATAGGCTCTGGATAGGTCAGTCCTGTCATACGTAGCTATGTGCCTAGAGGGCTTCCCCCTCTGTCCTGGCCTCATTCTTCATTTTCTCCGAGTCGGGCTTTGACGAGTCCTGAGGTCGAGAACTCGGTCGCGACCTCCTTCCCTCGGGGTCCCGGGGCATGCTCCCGAAATGTCTCGACAGCGAGAAATCAAGTCTTCTGATTTTGCCGTGTACAGGCGCCAAACTGTTTGACCCAAAATTTAGATATAGGTCTATACAATCAGATTTTTAATGAAGTAGGATTAATCTTAGCCAATATTAATATCCAAAAGATTGATTAACTATTTTTGTAGTAAGGTCTCACGTGTACTATTTGAGCAGTAATAAATAACAACAATAACGCTATAATAAATGATCCAAGAATATCAAAAATGGCAATAAATAGTAATAAATAACAATAAATGTCATTTAAGTAAATAATGGATGTGGGTCACTCGAAAAGGGCGAGATTCCTTAATATTCCTTCTGACAAAGATAGATGATGATAAGCCTTTGAATATTCGGATCCTCCTTGGATCAAGGAAGAAAAGATAGATCAAGACACAAAAAGGTAAAGTTTGTATATATATGATAAAGGAAGAATCTTCAGAGAATGTCAAAGTATTTTTTTTACAAATGAATGTCCAATCCCCCTACAACTGCATATCTTTCTATTTATAAGGGTACATGGGTCTCAAAACCCTAAATAGTACAACTAGGAGGAATATCTGCAAGAACATTTTTTGAGGATTCCTCCACACACCACTAGCCGTTACTATTTTAACAGAAGGAATGCTCGTTCTCGTCCTTATCCTTGTCCTCTATTGAGCCATCTCGACCTTGACGGCGACACGTGATTTTCTCAGGACATCGACATTTTAAAGCCAAATCATTTTAATCAGTTAACAATACGTGGCAACCTTCGAAGGCTTTCCTAGTATTGGCTTGGACCATATATAATTATGGTAATTTTAGCCCATACAAGACCCACGCGGTCAAAACCTGAGTCAAGGGGTAGACCTGACTACTCATAACTCCACGAGTCCAATATGTGGTTAGATTCCAAAATCGAGTTCAAATCAACTTTCAAATCATTACTCTCAAAAATTGTAGATAACCCCTCTTCCCCCCCCCCTCCCAAAATTCTATTTGCATTTTCATAATATATGTGTACTATCTTTGGAAAAATAAGATATATTGTCAAAATCAAGTAGAAATTACTTAGCCTCAAAATGGTAATGAAAATCTCCCTAAAAATTGCTTCTACTCGAGCTCCAAACCTCAAAATAGTGAAAATAAGTCAAACCCTCAAAATATATTCTCCTGCTAGTGATTCCATATCTGCGGACCCCTTGGTCGCTTCTGTGACGTCTCATCTCCGGCAAAACCCTCACAGATGTGATAACCATTTAACCAACCAACTTTCACTTCTGTGGAATAACTCTGCATCTACGAACTCGCTTCTGTGCAAGATACCTCGCACAAGAGGCCTCGCACCTGCAAAACATCAATATAGATGCGATCCACCTGGACCACTTCCAAGTCTGCTTCTGCGAACCAAAGTCACGCACATGAGGCTTCGCAGGTACAATTGCACCAGATCCCTGCCAAACCAGCAATGGTAAAATTCACTAACATAGCCCGAAATCAATCTCAAATAAACCCGAGCCCCCCAGGACCTTATCCAATCATACCAATAAGTTCGAATACATTATTCAAATTCTCAAAACACTGAATAATATCAAACCAAGAATTGACGATCAAAATCAATCTCTTAAGTTTCAAACTTTCCAACTTTGCCGAATATGTCTGAATCATGCCTATACATTTTGGATTCTAACCAAATTTCATACACAAGTTTCGAAGCACTAAATGAATCTGTTTCAAGTCCTGAAATCACAATATGAGTCCAATATTACCAAAGTTAATTCCTAGTCAAACCTATAAACTTTTCAAATCTTCAAATTTCTAACTTTTTGCAATTAGAGCCAAAACGTCCTAGGAACCTCCAAATCCAAATACGGACATACTCCTAAATCTAAAATTACCATACGAACCTATTGGAATCATCAAATCACCAATCTGAGATCATCTACTCAAACCTTGGTCAACTCTTATAACTTAAGTTTCCAACAATAAAACTAAGTGTTCAAGTTCACTCTCAAACTTTTCTGAATACAAACCAACCATCTACGCAAGTCACAAAATAATAAACAAGCACATAAAAGTATCAAATAGGAAAACAGGGTGAAAATACACAAAATAACTGACCGGGACATCACACAAAGCTACCAAAGCTTCAGGCGGGGGGCAAGAAGGAACAGAACGAACTAATAACTTCAGAGGTTCTTCCAAAGATGCTCCATCTAATGGCCTTGTTATAAGATCACCACTCTAGAAAGGGAAATTGAAACCTTTTCGCTAGTTTTACAAGAGAAGCATCTTCTAGTGATCCTGAGAATTTGTGCCTAAAAGGAAAGGTTCAAGCTTTCCTCCCTAAGCCACCTACCGAGAAGGCTTCTTACCCTTGGGCTTAAGCCGGACGTCGATCCAGTGATCAAGGACCTTTAAAAAGTGTACACCATTTGCTTAGGTCGGTTGGGGCTGGGCATGTGAAGATATGTGGCTTGCCTGAGGTTCCTTGCTAAGGAAGTGCATAATTTTCTTTCAAACATCTTATCTAAATCTACTGCCCCAAGGTTTACAAGGGCTCAATGTTGATATTGGCAAGTCAGGTCAATCATGCTCTTTTTTCCAACGTAGAGGAAGATTCCAATAGAAAATGATATGACAGATTCGTTAGAGCGCCTACCCGGGACACCTTGAGAGAAAGCGACCTCCTCCCCTTCTGGAAGATTGGAATTTCAAGACTAGGTTCTCCATTTTTTACTTACTTTCCATTTTACCTTTTTGAGAAACATTTTTTGATTTGTATAATGAACATTCTCTCTAGATATCGTCAGTCGCCTGCTCCAGAATATGGAGGAGGTCGACAAAATTTTAAAGTAGGTGACCATGGAGGTGAGGACATAGAAAACAATTTCTCTCGCTAAGGGATGAGATCGAAAAATCATGGTATAGGTGTTTCAATCTGGGGATGTTTTAACTTTTTCTAGTTGATGATATTCCTTAAACTCCTTTTTAGCTATTGTAAGAACCAAATCTAGGAGATCATTTGCCCGGACTGAGGTCATAGATCTTGAGATTCAACAACCGTCCTTGCCTAAGAGGAAAGCAGGAGAGGAGTTTTAGTAGTAGTAATAGTAGTTGTAGAGAGAAAAGAGAGGAGAACAAGCTTGAACCCTACCTCCAATTTCTCTTTCTCGACTCCGGTATAAGTTCGAGGAGAAAGAATTTCCACTTCCACCTGCTTCCCTAACTGTTCTGGAGGAGGATGGTGACCATCCGGAATCTCCCCTGAGGTAGAGATCCCACAAAGAGCCGATGGTACCAAGGGAAGAAACTATGATGTTTCCCATGAACATTTCGGTGAGGCGGACATAATTCTTCCAAAGGGATCGCAGTTTCCGGAGCACGACTTCGTCGAGTCCAACATGGACCCTTACTTTGACTCCTTACTGTCACACCTCTTTTTTTAAACCCCGCGAGGGATATAAGAGAGTTTTTCCAATTTAAGTGACATTATTCAAAATGGGATTATTTTAATTCTTAGAGTCGCCATTTGGAATATTTTAATTGGTGTTCCAAGTCACCGGTTTATTTTAAATCCCAAATCAAGGAAATTTTGACTTTCCTTTTGAAGTCTGCGAACCAGAAATTCTAGATAAGGAATTCTGTTAACCCGGGAGAAGGTGTTAGGCATTTTCGGGTTTTGTGGTTCTAGCACGGTCGCCTAGCAATTTGTACTTGGCTTAATTGTTCAACTACTCATTTTTAGGACCTATGTGCATTTACCTTTCTAACCGCTTTTAATCACTTGATTTATTCGTAATTAAATAATTGAGTTACGTGTACGTATACTCTTTTCTTTTGGAGTGTCAAAAATCATGTCACGCGAACGTGTCCACCATTAATAACGCTTTGTTTATTTTATTAAGAAAAGTTTGGTTGAAGTTGCGCGAACGCATCCCTCGAGTCATTTTTTTAAAATTAAATTTGCAATTATGTTACGCGAACGTATACACAATCACAACACTAGTCTAAATTGATCCTAAAGCAAACTACGAGTATTTGATTAAGGCGTAATTTTGAAGTGCACCTAAAGGTGTGATTAAATCACTAAACTATTCTAACATCATGTATCTAGGTGTATAGGTACAATACTACATGAGATACTTATTTGAAATAAGTGTGGCAACTTTATTTATTAAATGCCAAATAGACCCAGATTTTGAAGTTTGGGGCCTAACAAAGGTTGAGTCCAAATGAACTCTAACCCAAAACATATATTGTCTATTTATTCAAACAACTAAATTAATTCTAAAAGAACTTGGGCCTGACTTAATTTAGATGAATCTGGCCCAAATAAATTATTAAGCAATTAATCAATTTGAACATGATGGATTCAAGAAAATTTGGGCCTACTAAATTACTCTGGCCCAATATCCCTTTGTGGACACATAAATAAATTTAATAATGAGCCCAAGTGAACTCTAGTCCAACACATATTTGAAGGAAATTTGAACTTAATATTCCTAATGATAAAATGCAAGATTTTAACTACATTTTTGGTTTATCTTTTGAAACAGAAAAGTAAAAAAAAAGGTTTTCAATAAATAAAATCTGTTAAATTTTAGACAATCTTCCTACTAATTTGCCTAAGTCTTTATTTTCAAATTGCTGATTTTTGAAGCTTATTCTTATTTCAAAAATCTTGAAGTGTGAATGCTATTGACCAACTCATTTTTGTTTAGTAAAAATCAGAACACAAATTCATAAACCCAATTGGCTTTGGGCCTGAAAATGTATTATGGTTATCACTTTGTTGTTTTGTAAAAAAAAACCAATTTTTATGACGTTAAGCTAATAATAATCTAGCATTATTAACTATTAAAAACAATGTGGTAAATTGCTAATCTATTAAGCTGGTTTAACACACAAGGAAATGTAGTAAAATTATTATATTTTTTGCTAACTGAATAACCAAACTGCCTATTGCTATTTTAACAGAATTTCTGGAAAATGACTTATGTAATACTACTACATATGAACATACAAATTTTGTAAATGTATGAATCTTTAAGCAAATTCTGTAATTTTCAGAATACTTTTAAACTAATACATTTGCCTAAAATATTGTAAACAAATCTACAACGTAACAAACAAACAAGCTTCAAACTAACATGGTTCGTGCAATATTCAAACTAACTGTAGATTTATCAACAAATTTTCATCATGATTCAGCAAAAGAATGAAACGTTACACTTTTGTTAAGAAAAGTACCTTGACAGCAGCAAGAAAACAAACAGAAAAAAATAGATCTCTGAAAAGTTGAGTGAGAAACAGCAGCAAACCCAAACAGAAAACCAAAACCAGCTTCCAGTAACACAGAAATCCAGAAGATAGTGAGAAAAACCAGTAGGAGTTCTTTGCTAATAGTGAAAGAAAGAGACTCCAAAGTAGTGCAGAATCAGTGTATTTTTTTGGTCTAAAATGTATATCCAGCCTCTGTGTATAATGAAAAGAAGGAGTGTATTTATAGAATGAGGAGGTAAAAAGGGATTAGAATTCAGGTACAAAGAATCTGTCAGAATTCCCTATTAATTAGGAAAAATGGCATCTGCTTTACAGAAATGGACTGATGTCCAATTTTTGGTACCTTCCTTATCTCAAAAAATGGACAAGTGTCAAATTTTCGGATATTTTTTGGATCTTATCCTTTTCCTTACTCCGCATTGGGATAGTTGTCCCTATTCTAGAAAGTTCTAGCACTTTCTGAATGATTTTTTAGAATTTATGTTTCCAAAATTGACCCTCAAAGGTCTTGGAATTATCTCAAAACCGGATTGGTTTCGGGACTGAGTCAGATGACTCTCGGCCTAGAGAGCTTGAGCTCTTAAACTTTAATAAAGCTATGGGTCTGTCCATTTATCCAGGCCCAATTTTAACACGAAAATAAATAAAATAAAGAATACCGAAGCCATGGGCCTGTCTATTTAGCCAGGCCCAAAAACTAACAACAATAAGCAAGAAATAATAAACAACAATGAAACAGTAAGAAAGAATTGTAACACTTTTTTTTAACTCTCTTTTTTTTTCTTGATTAATATGTTTTAATTAATTAATTAACAAATGAAATAACAACTATATAATAATATAAAACTAACATAATATGATTATACTAACTTTACATATATTTTAACTAAGTCCGGTTTTAACTAATTAATTAATTATTATGGAAATAACTAAACATAAAATGCGTTAAATAAATAAGAGAAATAAATAAATAATAAAAAGATAGAATGCGTAAAAAGGTACAAAAAAAGCAGAATAAAAATGTGGAAAAAATAATAACAGAAATAAATGCGGAAATTAATGGAAATAATAAAAAATGCATAAATGACGGAAATAAATAACAAATGCGTAAATAAAATTACAAAGTGAAAAGGGTCTAATCGTAAAAAAAAACCCTCAAGCCAAGACTCCCGTCTTGGATCTAAGATCCTTGATGGAAGATCTTGATCGGAGGATTTTTTAACGGCTAGAAAAATTAAAAAGGGGTAGATAGGGTTTTGGCCTTTTTAGATCCAAGATCTACGGATTTTTGTTGGGTTTTGGGGGATTTGGTTGGTAGGATGAGGTTTGGAAGGATCAGAGGAGTGTATGTATGAATTTGAGGGGTTTTGGAGTTCCACCGCCGCCTTGGGCGATTTCCGACGGCGGAGTAGTGGTGGTGGGAGGGTTTCGGCCGCTTTTTGGTTTTAGGAGGGTTGGTTTTTATGGATTTAGGTTGTGGGGTGAGGTAGAGGAGAAGAAGAGGAGAAGATTGAAGTTTTCTGGAAGTCGGCCGCCAGCGGTGGAGATTTTCGGCGGGCGGTGCCGCCGGTGAAGGAGAGAAAAGAGAGAGAGTTGGGAGCTCTAGGTTTGGGGAGTTGAGAGAGAAGTGGAAGAGTGGGGAGTTTGGAAATAAGGGGGTTGGAGATTTTAGGACACTTTTATATTAAAAAGGGGGTGAGTTCCAGACCGTTAGATCTTGTTGGAGATCAATGGTCAAGATTAAAAGGGGAAAAGATGGATTGAGATCAGATTTTTAAGGTTTTGGGCTTGGGGTGTCTTGGGTTAAATTAGGATTGGACTAGTTTAGGAAGAAATAGCCCAATTCGGCCAAAAATCCTTTTTTTTAATTTTTAAAGACTAATTAATTAAAATAAATCCTAAACTAAATCCTAAGTTATCTTTATTTGTAAAATTTAACTAATTATCTATTTATTATAATTATAAAAATTACTTGATCCTAAATTAAAAGAGAGAAAATCAATAATCTAAAAATTAAAAGGTAAACAATGTAAAATGAGCCATTTTTTTAATTTTCAACTTTAATAAAACAAATAATTATCTAATTAATCCTAAAATTATAAAAACAAAAAACTAAATTTAATGCATGGTATTTTTGACATTTTCATTATTTTTAATAAAAATTAAATGTGCACAAAAATGCAAACAAATAAAAAATCCTACAAAAAATCCTATAAAATGGAAAATAATTGGAAAATGTATTTTCTTGGATTTTATAGGAGTATTTCATATAGGGCAAAAATCACATGCTCACAGCTGCCCCTCTTTGCTCGGAGAAACGAAGGATTTTCGGGCAAAGATAAAATGAGCAATTATGAAGGATTTTTGCCCGTTTGACACTTCATGAGAAGCATTTTTGAAAAGAGTCTGACCGAACCTTGCTTCAAAGGTTGCCTACATATCCTTGACTATAAAGAAATCATGTCAGTGTAGTTCTGAAAGTTTTGGTAGCTGGGACTACCGGGAAGCTGTGATTTCATTGTTGTTACTACTGCTACTGCTTGCTGAACTCCTTATTACACCAAAAGTGGAAAATAAAAAGTTAAACTAGCTAAGCCTGTCAACTACAAGTTACAAGATTCCTATCTATAGATCTCTTGAAGCTTGATCTTGAGTCTTAGCTGGTTCTTGCTATAGACTCCAATCTGAATCTTGATGCTCGTCAGCTGTAGGTGTTGGTTCTTTCTTCAGCTTTGGATCAAGGCGAGACATGCGAAGCTTGTGACTTCAATCATATCTTGAGCAGTCTGCATCTTTTTCCGCTTCAACCTTTGAGTTCGCTTCTTGTTGTTTTTTTTTCTTCTTTTCTTTGTTCTGGATTGAGACTCATTCTTTTGGTCATCTCGAATCCTGTGCCTCGAGGTAAAACCTGCTCAGACACCAACACAAACAAACGAATGAAATTTTCTGCCCAAGTTTTCACTAGGAAAATTTTGTGAGCTATTTGTAACTAAAATCTACATTATTTCTCTATTGAAAGCAATAAAATAAGGACTGTGTGTCTTTAGAAGGAAGAGATTAGGGAATGGAGCCTTATATCTATAAAAACCCAACCAAGGAGTGGAGACCCTGTGTTGGAAAATGTGACTAGGGAGTGGAGTCCCTATGTCTAAAAATCTCAACTCAGGGATTTGAACCCTAATGCTGGAAAAAAGGCGACTAGGGAATGGAGGCCCTATGTCTAAAATCTCAACTCAGGGAGTGGAGCCCTAATGTTGGCAAAAAGGCGACTAGGGAATGGAGGCCCTATGTCTAAAAATCTCAACTCAGGGATTGAAGCCCTAATGTTGACAAAAAGGCGACTAGGGAATAGAGGCCCTATGTCTAAAATCTCAACTCAAGGATTGGAGCCCTAATGTTGGCAAAAGGACGACTAGGGAATGGAGGCCCTATGTCTAAAATCTCAACTCAGGGATTGGAGCCCTAATGTTGGCAAAAGACGACTAGGGAATGGAGGCTATATGTCTAAAATCTCAACTCACGGATTGGATCCCTAATATTGGTAAAGCGTAAAAGATTGACGTTGGGGATTCTAAACTACCATTTTTGTTTGGATTTTCTTCTTTTTCTTCTTTTTTTTCATTTTTCATTTCATTTTTTAATAAAATTCAGGAAAGAACTTGAAGGAAACTTCCCTTTTTGGATTGATTATTTGCTGCAAAGCTATTTCTAGCTCTTGCGCATTTTTTCCTTTTCGGCTGCACCTGTTTCTTGCACGGTTGCTTTGGATTGCACCTGTTTCAATTTTTTCATACAAAGAACAATTGTTAGTTTGAAACAGTGGTCGGTTTTTGTGGCCTTGATTGCGTTGATCATTTGATCTCGGCCCACTCTTCTGGTGAGAGACTGTGCCGCTTGCTGGTTTTCTGAAGATTGATCTTTCTCCTAAAATCGAGGAATGCAACTTTTCCAATTTTCTCGGGACGGTTCAACCGTACGGGGTTTTGGACCTTTCACTTTATTCTGCCTCTAGGGGCTTTTGACTTTGGATTTCTTTTCATTTTCAATAACTTGATTTCAGAGCATCGGCTATCATGGCCAGTCGGTATCGACTTGATGCACCCACTGAGGCTTGGTACTTTCTTTGGATTTGGCTTTTATTAAGCATAACCCTGTAAGACCATCTTGCCACCTTTTCTTTGTATTAGTCTCGGAAAACAGAGTTAGACCGAAAGGGATTCATGAAAAGTAAACAAAGGACAAGAAAATGAATTTAAGGAGAAGTGTCCCTTTCGGGGAGGAAGGAAGGGCTTATCTGGGGTGCATGCAGACTCCAATAGACATGACATGCTTCTTGGACTGGATACTCGATCTGCGCAACTATCCATCTTCTCATAAACCCATAGGTGTTCCTTCTTTTCGATCAATGGCGCCCTTTGCGGGTTTTCGCCAATCGACCTCTCTCATTTCTCATCTCATCGTCGCCCTATAGTGCTCTTTACGAGTTTTCACTAATAAGACTCTCTCATTTTCAATTTATCTACTCATCATCGTCTTACGGTGCCCGTAGGTTTTCACCAATAAGACTCTCTCATTTTATTTCTTTCATCTTGATTGCATCGAATTTAAACAACTGCGTTCTCCGATTTTGAAAAACCTTTGACGATTGATCGGAAGGACTTGAACAAGGTTTGGGTAAAAAGAATTCGGATCGAATTACAACTTTAGAATCGTTCAGGTGGGATTTTTGCCAAACCATTATAACATCTGCCCTAGTTTTACTTTTGGGGATTTTGGATTTTTATTTTGGTGTGACTGAACCCCAGAGAGAGGCTGCCTATGTATCCTTTCGGACACAAGTCGAACGTAGTTCAGGGGAAAACATTTTTTTTAACACATATTCAAGTTCCAAAGAGGGTAATAAAAGAAAGATAACTGGCTCGAAGGGTTAGCAAAGGATTGGAGTGTTTGGGGTAGCGAGAATGAAAGTCTTCATTATCCCAATCGGACAATACCATCGCCGCAAAAAGACTAAACATAGTACCTTTTGACCGCGTCTGCATTCACAGCTGCTTCGGGATCATTTCCTTCAATATCTCCCAGGTACAATGCCCCTCTTGGCAATATATTTCTGATGATGTATGGGCCTTTCCCATTAGGAGCAAATTTTCCTTTTGCTTCCTCATGATGGGGAAGAATACACCTTAAAACAAGTTGCCCCACTTCAAAATTTCTAGGCCGCACTTTCTTGCTGTAGGCACGGGCCATTCTTTGTTGGTACAACTGCCCGTGGCAGACCGCGGCCATTCGCTTTTCATCGATCAGGGTTAACTGTTCCAGGTAGGTTTTGACCCACTCACTATCTTCAATTTTAGCTTCAACAATGATCCGGAGAGAAGGGATTTCAACTTCCGCGGGTATTACGGCTTTAGTTCCATAAACCAAAAGGTACGGGGTTGCCCCGACCGATGTGCGCACCGTAGTGCGATACCCCAACAATGCAAAAGGCAACTTTTCATGCCACTACCTGGAACTTTCAATCATCTTTCTCAAAATCTTTTTGATGTTCTTGTTTGCTGCTTCGACGACACCATTGGATTTAGGACAATAGGGAGTAGAGTTCTGATGCGTTATCTTGAATTGTTCACATATCTCCCCCATCAAATGACTATTCAAATTTGCAGCATTATCCGTAATGACAGTTGCAGGAATACCAAAACGGTAGATGAGGTTGGAATGCACGAAGTCTACTACAGCTTTCTTGGTGACAGATTTGAGAGTAATCGCTTTAACCCACTTTGTAAAGTAGTCAATAGTGACCAATATGAATCTATGTCCATTTGAAGCTTTCGGCTCAATCGGCCCAATGACGTCCATGCCCCAGGCAACAAATAGCCAAGGTGCTGACATAGGATGCAATTCTGTAGGCGCATGAATCAAATCACCGTGCACCTAGCATTGATGAAATTTCCGGACGAAACTGAAGCAGTCCTTTTCCATAGTCATCCAGTAATAACTCGCTCGAAGGATTTTCTTTGCCAAAACATACCCGTTCATATGGGGTCCGCACACTCCTGCGTGCACTTCATATATGATTCTTCTGGCCTCTTTGGCGTCAACCCATCTTAACAAGTTGAGGTCCGGAGTTCTTTTGTAAACGTCACCGCTCAAGAAGAAACCACTTGCGTGCTGCCTAAGGGTTCTCTTTTGGTCACCGCTGGCCTGCTCGGGGTATTCTTTAGTTTTCAGAAACCTTTTGATGTCATGATACCATGGCTGAATATTTGGTTCTGTCTCAACCGTATTACAGTAACCGTGCCTTTCTTGTATTTGGATTTCCAAGGGATCAATACGGGCATTGCCTAGGTATGGTAGCATCGAGGCTAAAGTAGCAAATGCATCAGCTAGCTCATTGTGACAACGAGGGATGTACCTGAACTCTACTGACTTGAACCGCCTGCTGAGATCCTCCACATGTTGCCTATAAGGAATAATCTTGACATCTCGGGTCTCCCATTCTCTCTGAGCTTGTTGGATAATCAGATCTGAATCTCCCATGATTAATAATTCTTCGACATCTTGGTCGATTTCCATGTTCATACCCATAATGCAGGCTTCATACTCGACAATGTTGTTTGTTCAGGAAAACCGAAGTCGGGTTGTGGCTGGATAATGCTGACCAGTGGGTGAGATCAAGATTGCCTCAATTCCAACATCTTTTGCGTTCACCGCTCCATCAAAGAACATTTTCCAAGCATTGGTGTCCTCAGATATTGCCTCAACTGAATTTACCTCTTCATCCGGGAAGTAGGTGCTCAAAGGTTGGTATTCATCATCAATTGGGTTTTCAGCCAAGTGATCTGCTAACGCCTAGGCTTTCATTGTTGTGCGAGTGACGTAGACTATGTCAAATTCAGTGAGCAGGATCTGCCACTTTGCTAACCTCTCAGTGGGCATTTGTTTCTGGAATATGTACTTTAAAGGGTCCAACCTGGTAATAAGGTAGGTGGTGAAGTCCAACAAGTAATGCCTCAGCTTTTGAGCAACCCAAGTTAAAGCGCAGCAAGTTCTTTCCAACAAGGTATATTTGGCCTCATAGCTTGTGAACTTTTTGCTTAAATAGTATATTGTTTGTTCTTTCCTCCCGGTCACGTCATGTTGTTCGAGGACACATCCAAAAGAATTTTCCAAGACTGTCAGATACAAGAAGAGAGGTCTTCCCGGTTCAGGCGGGACCAAGACTAGCGGGTTCGACAAGTATTCTTTGATTTTGTTAAAAGCTTCTTGGCACTCGCCTGTCCATTTAATTGTTGTGTCTTTCTTTAAAAGCTTGAAAATAGGTTCACATGTAGATGTCAACTGGGCAATGAATCGACTGATGTAGTTCAATCTTCCAAGCAAACTCATAACATTTTTCTTGGTTCTTGGGGGAGGCAGATCCCGAATGGACTTTATCTTTGTTGGGTCTAACTCGATGCCCCTCCGACTGACTATGAATCCCAAAAGTTTGCCAGATGGAACCCCATATGCACATTTGGTTGGGTTTAGCTTCAGATCATATTTACGCCGCCGCTCAAAGAATTTTCTCAAATCCCAAACATGGTCATCCTGGGTCTTGGACTTGATGATCACGTCGTCCACATAAACCTCTATCTCTTGGTGCATCATATCATGAAAAATGGTGGTCATGGCCCTTATGTAGGTTGCCCCAATATTCTTCAGACCAAAAGGCATGACCCTGTAGCAATAGGTTCCCCAAGGTGTTGTAAATGTTGTCTTCTCCGTATCTTTCTTGTCCATTAAGACCTGATGATACCCAGCATAACAATCCATAAAAAGACTGTATCTCATGTTTGGCACAATTGTCAGCGAGCATGTGGATGTTTGGCAAAGGGAAGTTGTCCTTAGGACTCGCTTTGTTTAGATCTCTGTAATCCACACACACTCGGGTTTTCCCGTCTTTCTTTGGCATTGGAACTACATTGGCTAACCAAGTGGTGTATCGAACCACTCGGATCACCCCCGCTTTCAACTGTTTTGTGACCTCTTCTTTAATCTTGTCACTGATATCAGTTTTAAACTTTCTTTTCTTTTGCTGAATAGGGGGATAATCAGGGTGGCAACTTATGAACCACCAAATCAACACTCAGTCCTAGAATGTCATCATATGACCAAGCAAACACATCTTTGAACTCAAACAAAAATTGGACCAAAGCATCCCTAGTTCTTTCATATGTGTGAATGCTTATCATGGTCTCTTGGACCTCTTCTGAATTACCCAAATTTATCGGCTCAGTATCATTTAAGTTTGGCTTAGGTTTATTCTCAAATTGCTCCAATTCTCGATTTATTTCCCTAAAAGTCTCTTCTTCATCATATTCCGGTTCTTGGTTCATTATTGCACAGTTAGATAGCATGTTTGGATCTGAGCATGAAGCGCGCAAGCATGTCATGTTATTTAAAACCGCATTATTAGAACTGAAAAGAAGAAAATAAGAAAAAGTAACAAAATTAGAAATAATAGAGAGATGAATGATGAAATATTGATTTCATTTCATTGAATTTGAAGATAACAGGTTTTACATTGGAAATTAAAGACAGAAAACTAAAGAAAACATCTGAGTTACATCCTGGAATAACTCGTGATGCAGAGAAAGTGGCAGAATTGGTCTACCGGGACTCCCACCTGATTGGGAATGGAGTAGCCTTCCAATTTTGCAGTTTGGCACTGGGTCCCATGTATAGCACCTCAGCGGTGCTTGAGCCTTCCCCTGGTTGGATCATGTGGGTTTCATACAGCATCTGCCTCATAGCCCCACAGATTTCTTTGATTTTTTCGGCCGTGAAGGCCTCATCTTCCTCTTCCTCATTGTATTTAGGCTTGACAAATGTTCTATAAAGATGCGAAATCGGCTGAGGCAAGACCCAACCATTGTTCTTTCTTTCATCCGCCCATTTTCCATCAGTTGAGGTGGGTTGGAAACCTACCCCAAAGAACTTCTCACTAGCAGCCAGAGTGACAGGTTCGACGATCCCTTGCAATGACTTCCCGAGCCCCTTCCCGGGTTTGTAACCATGCTTGATCATTTCTTTGGACACTATAATTGATGTATTTGAAAGAAAGGGTTGAGGGCAAGGGTTTCCTTCTTCACATTAGTCCGCAACCACAATCTCGAAAGCCTGATAGACAATATGTTCACTTCCTTCTCTATCTTCAAGATATGGGACTGACGGGTCCCCATAAATCGACTGCTCATCTTCCCCGTGAATTACAATCTCCTGATCTTCATGTTCGAACTTCACTATATGGTGGAGAGTAGAAGGCACAGCCCCTACTGTGTGAATCCACGGCCTTCCCAAGAGGAAATTATAGGAAGTATCCATGTCCAAAACCTGGAAGGTCACTTCGAAGTCCACCGGACCAATAGTTAGGATCAGATCAATCTCTCCTATTGTATCCCTCTTTATGCCATCAAATGCACGCACACAGACGTTGTTGGGTCTGATTCTCTCAGTACCAATTTCCATACGTTGCAGAGTTGAGAGTAGGCAAATATCTACCCCAGAACCACCATCTAACATGACCCTTTTCACATAATACCCTTCACATTTGACTGTTAGGTGAAGGGCTTTGTTGTGTGCGGCCCCCTCCGGGGGCAGATCATTCTTGCTGAATGAGATTTGGTTGATTACAAAAAACCTCTCTGTCATCCTCTCCAACTGTTCTATAGTGGTTTCAATGGGTACATATGCTTCATTGAGAGTTTTGATCAATACCTTTTGATGTTTAGTGGACTTCATCAACAGAGATAACAGAGAGACTTGAGCAGGAGACTTTCGAAGCTGGTCGATTATCTCATAATCTGCCATTTTCATTTTTGAAAGAACACCTCTGTTTCTTCAGCACTCACCGGCTTCTTAGGTGGGAAACGCTTTTTCGTGGCATTATTCACCTCTTCCAAATTGAAGTACTTCTCGGCCGGGCTATTTTCCTAAACTTCTGTCGATATCTCTTTGCCTTTGTAAGTCACTACTGATTTGTTATAGTTCCATGGCACAACGGTGGGATCTGTCATGGGCCTTTGTGGTGCACGGCCAATAACTACGGGCTCACTCAGCCTTGGTGGAATTATTGGCCCCTGCATCATGTAGGTCCCCTTGGGCACATACATTTGAGCTCCCTTGTTTACCTCAAACCTCCTAGGAGGACTCAGTGACATCTGTTCTTTCTTGCGGCCTCAAGGAATATAGAGAACGACATTTTTGGAGGGTGCTGCCCTAGTTTCAACTTCCACTTTCTTTTCCGTCTTCTGAGGGGTGGTTTTGCTTTTCTTCTCTCCCTTGTCTTGTTTTGTGACAGCCTTTGGCTTCTTTTCCACATCAACTATAGCAATGATGGCTTTTAGAGCTGGATCAAACTCTTTGTCTTCACAAATCATCCCAATAATCGGCCCGTTGTTGTGAGCCGGTAATGGATTGTTGGTTATATTAGGAATGTCCTCGTCCTTTAGCACGATTCTCTTTTGTTATATTAGGTTCTCCACAGCCCTCTTCAGGGTCCAACAATCATCTGTATCATGCCTTTCTGCCCCTAAATGGTAGGCGCATTGAGTACCATCTTTGTAAGAGGGCGATGCTGGATTTTGCCTGGTTTGGGGAACAGGCTGCAACAAACTCATCTGAACAAGTTTGGGGAACAGGCTGGAATAGGATTCACCAATGGGTGTGAAGTTTGGCCTCTTAGGTGGCTCACGGGCGTGGAAGTTGTTTTGTGGAGGTCAGGGGTTGTAGTGAGCTTGGTAAGGAGGTTGATTTCTGGGAAATGGAGCTCTATTTTGATTAAATTGTTGTTGTGTCCTGACGTAGGGTTGGGCGTTCATCACTGCGTATGGTTGAGGAGCCATATCGTAGGCCACATCCTTGTAGGGGTAGTAATGTTGTGGGGTTCTTTCAGAGAAAAGAGGTCTAGGTGGACGGGATCTTCTTGTACATGAAGTGGTCATTGCTGCTTCTTCTTTCTTCTTTCGGTTGGCCACACCTCCAGACCCGCCTTGGATTGCTTGGGAGGTCGCCGTTATAGCAGACTGGCTTAAGATTCGCCCTGTTTTCAACCTATTTTCAATCATTTCACCTATTTTGATGGCTTCAGCAAACGGCTTACCCATCGCAGACATCATGTTTTGAAAATAATCAGCCTCTTGGGCCTGAAGGAAGACCGTGACCATTTCAATTTCATCCATGGGAGGGTTTACCCTGGAGGCTTGCTCACGCCACTTGACAATATATTCTTGGAAGCTTTCCGAGGATTTCTTCTTTAGATTTGTCAATGAGTTCCTGTTAGGGGCAATGTCGATATTGTACTGAAACTGCCTGACAAAGTCCCAAGCTAGGTCATCCCAAATATGCGAACGGAATATATCTTGGTCCATATACCATTTGGAAGCAATGCTGACCAAACTCTCTCCAAAGTAGGCATGAGGAGCTCTTCTTTTCCACCCGCTCCCCGCAACTGGTTGCAATATCTTTTGAGGTGGGAGATGGGATCCCCGTGCCCGTCATATTTCTCAAACTTCGGGGTTTTAAATCCCAATGGTAGATACACTTGATGGAACATACACAAGTCGGCATAGGATACACTTTTTTGTCCACTCAGACCCTGTATGTTTTTGAGACTCTGCTCCATGCTTCTCATCTTTTTGGCAATCTCCTCTTGCTCAAGGGTTTTTGTGGTTTTCTCTTGCCCTGCGGTGACCTCATACCGAAGCGGTTGTGGGTAAGCAACGGTAGTAAATTGAGTGTGTTCTGGTGGGAAGGATAGTGTTTGGAAGGTAAAGGATGATGGGTCAAAGCTAAGCCTGGGCAGTGTAGGTTGTGCCGTAGCTGAGCAAGGTGGCGCAGTGAATATATTTGAGGTCGCACCTGACATCAACACCTGGGGGCGAGCCTCAAAAGGTGTTCCAACAAAGTGGGTCGAGATGGTAAGATATCCCAGCGGGGTATTGGGGTGACTAATCGGGATGTTGGAGGTCCCACTTGCCCTAGGAAAAAGCTCAGATAACCCAGGGATCACACTTGGAGGTTCTCTTCCATTGGTCCAGGCATCCCACATTTCCATTACGCGGAGACACAGAATTCTGTTTTCCTCGGCAGCTACCGATTCTGAAGTTGGGATACCCGAGATCGGACTATCATCTAAAATAGGAATTGTTGGCAGAGGAATTTCCGACGACATTTCAACGCTTCCTTTTGATCTTGTGAAGTATGGATGTGAAGTCAGACTACCACAAAACCAACCACCTTACTATAGAACCAGGACTTAACAGTAGACAACAAACCGGTCAGTTTGAAGCAAATAACACATAGGTAATCGCACGTTGGGGTGTGATGCACCTATACAGTTAAATGTATTTCTACATGTTTCGCAACGGTTGCATGTTTCATCCCAGATTTTCTTACTTTCCCCAGTTTTTTTTCACTTTGGCTTTTTGCGCTTCTATTCTCCTTTTCCGCTCTTTTCTTTCCTCTCTTTTCCTTGATCTTTTTTCCAATTTTCTTTTGATTTTTCTTTGGCTCTCTTTTCTTTCTTTTTGGGTTTTTCTGCCGGTTCCTTCTTGTCACATCCCTCTCTTATTTGAGTTATTTACGAAAACATGACCGGATCCGATGAGAATTGCTTACGTATCATGACGCCGCGTGAATCAGATCATCACGTAGTTCAAGAGGTAAATGCGAAAAATAAAAGAACAATTTTTGTGGTTTTTTTCAAATTTTCATTAATACAACCTTACTGAATTACAAAAGACTTGAAACATACTTTTTCTAGGATTTTAAGACTTCAAACAGACTCAGGACATACTTTTTCTAGGAATATAAAACAGACTCGAAACATGCTTTTAAAATAAAAATACAGACTCAAAAAAAAATACAATCAAGAAAACATCAGTGCCTCCAACCCTATTCTAGGAACACCAAATGTTCTTGCAGCGGGCCTACGTGCCATGTCATCTTGGGGCCGATAGAGATCCTCCATTATCTGGTGGACAAAGATCATTACAGTGGTGAAGAACATGGATCTGGTCATGTCCTCACACGCACTGCATTTCATTGTGATGTAGTCAGCAATCCTTCTGACCCTTTCTCTTATGATGTCCTTTTCTTGCAACAAACGCCCAATCTGCTGGGATCTAGCCTCTAAGACCTGGGTGGCAGTGTGATTCTGCTTTCGCAAGTGTTGTAGGTCCCCTTCCAACCGTGCCATCAAGGCATAACAATGTTCTCTCTCGGCTTTAAAATTTTTGGCTTGTTTAGCCATTTTACTTTCGAGGTTGCTAATCTCCTTTTCCCAACCTATGACCCCTCTTTCATATCTTTCTTTCATCTGTTGAACGAAAGTTGCACGCCCCTCGACATTTTTAGTCAACCTTGTTTGTACTTTTGCTAGCTCAGACTTAGCTTTCTGCAGGTCATCTTCATAGTCATGCACCTTTTGGGTAAGGTTGTAAATGAGCCTTTCATCTTTCCTGCTTCTGCCCGGATTCTTGGCTGCTATTCTCAGCTGTCGAATCTGAGCTCTGAGAGCTTATTTTCTTGAACCAATCTTTTCCTCTCACCCTTGTCTTATGCATATAAATCATTGTTGAAGGTGACATTTCTCAACTCTTCTCGCAAAGCGTGAATGGTGGCTCGATATTTCTTTTCCTTTTCCCCCAGGCTAACCTTTCCTGAATTTTGTCATCAAAGTCTTGAACATGGGGCCTTTTGGCAGGCCTCTCGGGTGTGGGCTCGGGCTCCGGCTCATTGTTCGCATAGAAGCTCCTTTCAAACCAAGCATCATAACCTGGGTGTCACTTTTTAGATACTGACAACAATTCCAGTCCCTTTGAACTAAAGCCTTGGGTATCGTTGCTTCTGGGTGTAATTCAATGACTTGGGTGCTAAGATCTGCCTCTTCGGGTTTCACCTGATATCTTCTCAGTTGTCTTGGAACTCTTTGTGGTGCATAAGGTTGCATACTTCTCACTCCCATCATCATCAAGTAGCCCTTTGAAGCGGTCATGTATATGACATCTGTTACCGGGAGCCATCCTATGGTCCATTCAATTTGATTTGCTTTCAATTTTCTCAAATACGAAACCCAGGCTTCAAACCCTTTTGGCGGTTTGGAGTCTTCCACCCTTTTCCTCATACTTTTTGATGAAATTGTTCCCGTCCGAAGCATATCTCATGAACTTAGGATGATGGCGAAGGTGTTCTATCATCCACATTTGAAGAAGAACATTGCAACTTTCTAAAAATTGAGCCCCAGATTTGCATAGGGTTAAAGCCCGGTAAATGTCCGCCAGCACTAATGGGACAAGTGTGTGATCTTTTTTGGTGACAAGGACCTGTGCGATTCTGGCCATACGAATGTATATTGTGCCCTCCGCATTCGGAAAGACCATGACCCCTAGAAATGCCACGATGAAGGCAAACTGACTGTGAATTTTCCATATGCTCTTATCTTGTTTGTTACTCAACCCCTTTTCATGTGTTTCAAAGATGAGTGCCCGAACCTGAAATACAGGAAGTAGAAAGAGCAACACCCTTTGCTCGTGTGGGCCTTGTTCATTTGTTTACTGATATTCAGAAGATCGAAGAATTTGTGCACCGAAGGAGCCCTGGGGAATATGAGTTGCTGCTTTCTTAACTCTTGGCCGAAATCAATATACCCGGCTATTTCTTCCAAAGTGGGTGTGAGCTCAAAATACGAGAAATGAAACACATTGTGAACGGGATCCCAAAAGGTTACCAAAGCTTTAATTAAATACTCCTGGGGTTTGATATGCATGATATCTACCAGGGAACCCAATTGTTCTTTCACCCATTCTCGGTCATATTCATCTAAATCATCCCACCACCTGCGAAGCTGTAACCGAGCCCGTTCTATGACAGATTGCAATGAGTCCTGGACAGTATTCATCTGTACCTACGGAGGGTCAAGGTTAGGGTTGAATCTTGTGAATTCTGTTTGCAAAACAAATTTTTCTGAAGAAAATCAACGGACAAGGACCCCTTTTATTGCTATGTTAGCAAAAATGGTTGTTTTTGCAAATGTGGCCCCTTCACAATTCCAAACGAATTTTGAGGCCCGGGGGTAAGTACTTAATTGGAAAAGACACCTTTTAAACAGACTTGCATGTTCCTCCCGAAAATAGCCTTTCGACAATTGGAATGAGATCTAAGGCTATTCCTGTAAGAAACGACTTAAAATACAACCGAAGCTGGGTCGGCTTATTATTTTGACCAAAACCCTGATACACCTTTATTTTATTATTTGTAAAAAAAATGAGGCCGAACCTTATGTGGGTTACCTACGTATCCTACATCCGGTGAGAATCAGACCTGCGTAGTTCGATCAATTTTGACATAAAAACATGATATTTGACTCACTCTTTTGAAATACATTTTCTTTTTTTCCCTTTTTCAAAAATTCGGCAGAGTTTCGGGATATTTTCAAATACTGGGATTTAGAAATCGAGTAAATTCTCTATCCTACCTCACTCTTGGTTTTTCTCTTTATTAACCGGTCAACATGCAAGCCAAAACAAATAAATATTCACATAGCACGTAGGATGCATCAAGATGGTCTTTATTTTGGGTACACCTGTCCTAGACGGACCCAACCCTTATGTTGAGTCCCTAAGGTCAAATGCACGTGATACAAATAATCGTTCCTACTAGGGATCCGGCATGAGGTTGCGTTATTCTAAGTTTAAAACCTGGGGTTTGTGGTCTAGACTTGGGTTACCCGAGCGAACAACTGGGGTCGAGGAGGGGGCAACGTACCAGGAGCACGAAAGTCTGCCCGGCCTTGTTGCTTGCCCAGCCCCGTCTTATTTGGTATAATTTCTACAGAAAAAGCAGGCCATGCGAACGTGTGCACCATTTTTATAAGACTTAGATGGGTGGCGTAAGAAGACATTTAAATACAGTTCAAGTAATATCAAAGCGGTGAATGACAATTAGCACATTAACTCCACAAAATACAGTAATATCAACAATAAAGCCAAATAAAAATCGCACTAACAAGCTCGAATTCTTGAACCCTGAACCAGAAGTTCAGGGGTTCTTATCCCCAGCAGAGTCGTCAGAGCTGTTACACCTCCTTTTTTACACCCCGAGAGGGATATAAGAGAATTTTTCCAATTTAAGTGACATTATTCGAAATGGGATTATTTTAATTCTTAGAGTCGCCACTTGGAATATTTTAATTGGTGTCCCAAGTCACCGGTTTATTTTAAATCCCAAATCGAGGAAATTTTGACTTTCCTTTTGAAGTCTGCGAACCAGAAATTCCAGATAAAGAATTCTGTTAACCCGGGAGAAGGTGTTCGGCATTCCCGGGTTCCGTGGTTCTAGCACGGTCGCTTAGCAATTTGTACTTGGCTTAATTGTTCAACTATTCATTTTTAGGACCTATGTGCATTTACCTTTTTAACTGCTTTTAATCACTTGATTTATTCGTAATTAAAGAATTGAGTTACGCGTACGTATACTCTTTTCTTTTGGAGCGTCAAAAATCATGTCACGCGAACGTGTCCACCATTAATAATGCTTTGTTTATTTTATTAAGAAAAGTTTGGTTGAAGTTGCGCGAATGCATCCCTCGAGTTATTTTTTTAGAATTAAATTTGCAATTATGTTACGCGAACGTATACACAATCACAACACTAGTCTAAATTGAGCCTAAAGCAAACTACGAGTATTTGATTAAGGCGCAATTTTGAAGTGCACCTAAATGTGTGATTAAATTACTAAACTATTCTAACATCATGTATCTAGGTGTATAGGTACAATACTACATGAGATATTTATTTGAAATAAGTGTGGCAACTTTATTTATTAAATGCCAAACATGCCCAGATTTTGAAGTTTGGGGCCTGACAAAGGTTGAGTCCAAATGAACTCTTACCCAAAACATATATTGTCTATTTATTCAAATAGCTAAATTAATTCTAAAAGAACTTGGGCCTAACTTAATTCAGATGAATCTGGCCCAAATAAATTATTAAGCAATTAATCAATTTGAACATGATGGATTCAAGAAAATTTGGACCTACTAAGTAACTCTGGCCTAATATCCCTTTGTGGACACATAAATAAATTTAACAATGAGTCAAAGTGAACTCTAGTCTAACACATATTTGAAGGAAATTTGAAATTAATGTTCCTAATGACAAAATGCAAGATTTTAACTACATTTTTGGTTTATCTTTTGAAATAGAAAAGTAAAAAAAAGGTTTTCAATAAATAAAATCTGTTAAATTTTAGACAATCTTCCTACTAATTTGCCTAAGTCTTTATTTTCGAAATGTTGATTTTTGAAGCTTATTCGTAATTCAAAAATCTTGAAGTGTGAATGCTATTGACCAACTCGTTTTTGTTTAGTAAAAATCAAAACACAAATTTACAAACCCAATTGGCTTTGGGCCTGAAAATGTATTATGGTTATCACTTTGTTATTTTGTAAAAAAATAATCTAATTTTTATGACTTTAAGCTAATAATAATCCAGCATTATTTAACTATTACAAACAATGTGGTAAATTGCTAATCTATTAAGCTGGTTTAACACACAAGGAAATGCAGTAAAATTATTACATTTTTTGCTAACTGAATAACTAAACTGCCTATTGCTATTTTAACAGAATTTCTGGAAAATGACTTATGTGATACTACTATATATGAACATACAAATTTTGTAAATGTATGAATCTTTAAGCAGATTCTGTAATTTTCAGAACACTTTTAAACTAAATACATTTGCCTAAAACATTGTAAACAAATCTACAACATAACAAACAAACAAGCTTCAAACTAACATGGTTCGTGCAATATTCAAACTAATTGTAGATTTATCAACAAATTTCCATCATGATTTAGCAAAAGAATGAAACTTTACACTTTTTGTTAAGAAAAGTACCTTGACAGCAGCAAGAAAACAAACAGAAAAAAATAGATCTCTGAAAAGTTGAGTGAGAAACAGCAGCAAACCCAAACAAAAAACCAAAACCGGCTTCCAATAACACAGAAATCCAGAAGATAGTGAGAAAAATCAGTAGGAGTTCTTTGCTAATAGTGAAAGAAAGAGACTCCAAAGTAGGGCAGAATCAGTGTATTTTTTTGGTCTAAAATGTATATTCAGCCTCTGTGTATAATGAAAAGAAGGAGTGTATTTATAGAATGAGGAGGTGAAAAGGGATTAGAATTGAGGTACAAAGAATCTGTTAGAATTCCCTATTAATTAGGTAAAATGGCATCTGCTTTACAGAAATGGACAGCTGTCCAATTTTTGGTACCTTCCTTATCTCAAAATATGGACAAGTATCCTATTTTCAGATATTTTTTGGATCTTATCCTTTTCCTTACTCAGCATTGGGATAGTTGTCCCTATTCTAGAAAGTTCTAACACTTTCTAAATGATCTTTTAGAATTTATGTTTCCAAAATTGACCCTCAAAGGTCTTGGAATTACCTCAAAATCGGATTGGTTTCGGGCCTGAGTTAGATGACTCTTGGCCTAAAGAGCTTGAGCTCTTAAACTTTAACAAAGCTATGGGCCTGTCCATTTAGCCAGGCCCAATTTTAACACGAAAATAAATAAATAAATAATACCGAAGCCATGGGCCTATCTATTTGGCCAGGCCCAAAAACTAATAACAATAAGCAAGAAATAATAAACAACAGTGAAACAGAAAGAAAGAAATGTAACACTTTTTTTAATTCTCTTTTTTTCTTTTTCTTGATTAATATGTTTTAATCAATTAATTAACAAATAAAATAACAACTATATAATAATATAAAACTAACATAATATGATTATACTAACTTTACATATATTTTAACTAAATCCGGTTTTAACTAATTAATTAATTATTACGGAAATAACTAAACATAAAATGCGTTAAATAAATAACATAAATAAAATAACAGAAATAAATAAATAAATAAAAAAGACAAAATGCGTAAAAAAAGTAAAAAAAAAAGCAAAATAAAAATGCAGAAAAAATAATAACAGAAATAATTGCGGAAATTAATGGAAATAATAAAAAAAATGCATAAATGACGGAAATAAATAATAAATGCGTAAATAAAATTATAAAATTAAAAGGGTCTAATCGTGAAAAAAATCCTCAAGCCAAGACTCCCGTCTTGGATCTAAGATCCTTGATGGAAGATCCTGACCGGAGGATTTTTTAACGGCTAGACAAATGAAAAAGGGGTAGATCTAGGGTTTTGGCCTTCTTAGATCCAAGATCTACGGATTTTGGTTGGTAGGATGAGGTTTAGGAGAATCAGAGGAGTGTATGGTGTAAATTTGAGGGGTTTTGGAGTTCCACCGCCGCCTTGGACGATTTCCGGCGGCGAGTAGTGGTGGTGGGAGGGTTTCGGCCACTTTTTGGTTTTAGGAGGGTTGGTGTTTTATGGATTTAGGTTATGGGGTGAGGTAGAGGAGAATAAGATGAGAAGATTGAAGTTATTTTGAAGTTTTTTTGGAAGTCGGCACCGCCGGTGGAGGAGAGAGAAGGGAGCTCTAGGTTTGGGGAGTTGAGAGAGAAGTGGAAGAGTGGGGAGTTTGGAAATAAGAGGGGTTGGAGATTTTAGGACACTTTTATATTAAAAAGGGGGTGAGTTCCGGACCATTGGATCTTGTTGGAGATCAATGGCCAAGATTAAAAGGGAAAAAAAATGGATTGGGATCAGATTTGTAAGGTTTTGGGCTTGGGGTGTCTTGGGTTAAATTAGGATTGGGCTAGTTTAGGAAGAAATGGCCCAATTAGGCCAAACCCCTTTTTTTTAATTTTTAAAGACTAATTAATTAAAATAAATCCTAAACTAAATCCTAAGTTATCTTTATTTATAAAATTTAACTAATTATCTATTTATTATAATTATAAAATTACTTGATCCTAAATTAAAAGAGAGAAAATCAATAATCTAAAAATTAAAAGGTAAATAATGTAAAATGAGCATTATTTTGATTTTCAACTTTAATAAAATAAATAATTATTTAATTAGTCCTAAAACTATAAAAACAAAAATCTAAATGCAATGCATGGTATTTTTGACATTTTCATGATTTTTAATAAAAATTAAACGTGCACGAAAATGCAAACAAATAATAAAAATCCTATAAAATGGCAAATAATTGGAAAAATGTATTTTCTTGGATTTTATAGGAGTATTTCATATAGGGCAAAAATCACGTGTTCACACTTACCTAAGTTGCTCCCATGTCTAGAGCCCGAAGAGTTTACCACCCCAAAGAGGAAGGTACTGGTAGAAATCCCTACTGATGTAAATATCTTCCGGAGGCCCAAATATTGCTCCATGGTTCAAATTCTTTATCAGGACTCTAGAGCGAGAGTATATGGACAAAGATTCAATGGCGGTTCTTGCCAATCACATGGTGTACTTACGGTTCAAGGTATGGTTTTGAGGGCTTCTTTCTCTCTTTCAATTCCCATTCCCTTTTAGGTTTTCTAATACCCTACTTTTTGTAAGTTAACCATGTAGTGACATGACTTTATATTAGAATCGTAATGAGCGATGCAGTTATGCGCGTACAAGAGCAGGAGATCAGGGAGGCTTCCAAGAGGTCAACTGGTTAGAGCGGGAGAAAGAGGCCATAGAGCTCGGGTTATCCCGGCAATTCGGTGAGTTGGATTAGAAGGTGCAAAGCCTTGAGGTAAATATTCAGAGGAAGCATGACTAATACCTAAGTTTGGTGGAGGAACAAAGTAGAGGCGGACCCTTAAGGATCAGTCTGAAGGTTGTCTAAAGTGGTAGCCAAGCTTAGAGAGAAACTAAAACTCTCTAAGGTATAGAGTAACTCATTCTAGGCCTAGTCGATGATGCTGCCTTAGAATTGAAGGAGGTTAAAGAAAAGGCAGTGGAGGGCAAAAAATATGCCTATTTGATGGCTCACTAGAAGACCCTTCACGTGGTCTGTTCTGGGAATTTCTCCTAGGATGAAGAGATTGCCAAGGTAAATGCCCTTATGGATAGGGTAAATCTCTCAAGATCCTTTACCTCCGACAATTTCAATATAAGAAGAAGAAGAAGAAGAAGAAGAAGAAGAAGAAGAAGAAGAAGAAGAAGAAGAAGAAGAAGAAGAAGAAGAAGAAGAAGAAGAAAGATAAAGATGAGGCACCTATCCAGCCTACTGAAGTTTCTAGGAATGAGGATGATGAAGCGTGTCCCTTGCATCCGGATAGTGCAGTTGTTCCTTCTTAATCTCTCCCTTGTTCCTCTCAAGCACCTCTGTTGGGGACATGAAGCTTATAAGGATCACCTTTGTAAAATCTTTTGTATTGTAGGTCTTGTATGCATTTTATAATAAATAAAAAAAAGTTTGTTTTTATTTTTTTTCTCTTTTGTATATTTGCAAATTATAATTGTTTTAATTTTACATGTTAAGCTTAGGTAATGTGCAAGGATGAATTTCCCGAATGTTTACCGTTTAAGGTTAGCTCATAAGGCATTTTTGCATTTTTTGGTGCGTATGAAGAAAATGTCTCTTCTTTATTTTAGGGCATGAGATTAATAATTTTTCAACAGTCGGGGTTATCTACCCTAGAGAGAGATATCACGGTATGTCCTTGGGGCTAATTATACAGGAGATTTTTCCTTTATTATTTTATGAAAATTTAATGTGGACAAAATCCCCAAACTTAGGCCTCTTTCGGGAAGGCCTGCTTTTGGGCTGAGTGGTTTCCGTTTTAATCCATCTTTTGCCTGAGTGATTGTCGCTATGCATGTCGACTGTGATATTTTGAATAATCCCGGTCTTAAGTACCGCTATGGCTTTACAGCGAAAGAGTTTGTTTGCCAGGTTATGCCAATTAAGATTTTGTCATAAATCGAGAAGGTTATACATGTATCGTTGATTTAGCCATTCATTAAGCCTATTTTGTAGATATTATAGCCCCCCCCCCCCCCCAAACCCATTTCTAGGTGCTTCATAGGAAAGAGATGTCATTTTGCCTATAAATATAAGCTATTGATGTCATTGCTTCTATAGTCTTTCTTTCTTCAATTGCATCTTTGTTCTTTTTTCTTTGTGTTATAGTTTTACATAAAGTGCCATGAACAAATAAGAAATCCATCCTGATGTTGCCTCCGCCCTAGAGGCTCTATCCTTTTTGGCACTGGGGTGCTCCGTTGAGGTTGCAGAGTCTACTCAAGGTAAAAGAAAGAAGGTTGTTAAGGCCTCTTCCAGCAAAAAGGGTGAAGACATAAGCTGATCCCACCATTTTTGATGTTTTTCCGGGGGAGGGGGGGGAGTAATACTTGTATAGATGGCAGTGTGTGAAATAGTATCGCATGTTCTATGGATACACTTTCTTTCTTAGTGCGATATGAGCATCTTCCTTTGCTAACGGAAGAGTGTGTTTTGGAGGACTTGGATGTTCAAGCGCCCTCAGGCTTTGATTGAATTTCAATCCATAAAGAGGGATTTACTTATTTGTATACTTACTCGTTTGAAATTCAACCCTCTAATAGATTCCATAATTTGGGATCTCTGTTGGCACTTCAACATTAGTCTATCTAGGTTGGACCGACGATATGGTGGCTGGTAGATTTCTTCTGCCACCTATCGAAACTAGCTGGTGTGAGTTTTTCTCTTCAACATCACCTTCATCTATATTCTCTAAAGTTGTACCAAGGCATCATCTTCATTCTTTCTAGCCGGTGTACTTGGAAGGTCGTGGATGCCAAGAATGACCACGACTGAGGTTAGCATGATCGTTTAATGGCGATTTCTACCCATGACTTTACCTAGTTCCCCAAGAGTCACGATATGTTTTTTGCTAGATGTCCAAGAGTCACGATATGTTTTTTGCCATCTTATAGATCACTATTTGCACTTTTTGTGATCTTATTTATTACTTTGTATATAGGTATTCTGATGAAGAGGCCTCCGCCTAGGGATTTGGTGGATCTTCTCCGAACAATGTTTAAGAAAGAATTAGGGAGCTTTCAGCAGCCCGGCGGAGCAAGAAAAGCTCTCAAGTTGTTGGTCCGGTTAATGCTCCTACTATATTTCCCCGGAGGTGGACTCGATCTATCTTCGAGAAGAGGCCTTCCTAGTTATAGGATACTAGTTCTATTATCATCGATATCGAGGAGGCGAAGTCATCAGTGTGCTTCTATGGCAATTTCCTTAGATCGGAGGTTGCCCCATGAATTCCTGCGGCCCAGGCATCATCAACTCCAGTTATGACAGCAGCAGTCCCAGTACGTCTACTACTTCGGCTTTTCCAATTCCTTCCCAAGATGGTCCCTCCGCGAGCCCTAGTAAACTTCACATTACGGTAGAGGTCCTAAAGGAATGGATGTAGGGGGCTGGATGAGATGCCCATTTTAACTCTTATGAGCGATATAACGAGTTGCACTCTCCAAGTATGCTCTTTTTATTGTATCAAATGTTGCATTTTTCTCAAACTTTAATGTTTAAGTGATTTTTTCCTTTATGTAGGCCCATTTGATATCTTCATAAATTTCCGATAAGATCAATTATTATGAGGGGGATATTTTAGAGTTTAAGGGTCTCGTGGAGGCTGGAAGGATTAAAGTTGAGAAAGAGCACTTAGAGAGGGTGACTCATGAGTCCCGGGTGAAGATGATGGACGATGAGCTGGAATGGATGAAGTTTAAGCTTGACCGATCTGCTAAGAGGGTTTTTTAGATTGAAAGACCAAGTCATAGGGCAACGTGGCATCTTCACAGTTTGCCTTCGCAATGTGGAGGAAAGAGGAAGGACCCTCGAGGCACTGCTTGAAGCTTTAAGGGCTAAGGAGGAGAGGCTCGGGCGTGAAAATGATAAAGTTGTCTATAACTTGAGGGGATTCAAAATTCATGCCGAGATTACCTAGCATGCCATGTTTCTGGAATTCCAACTCAAAATACTCAGGTGGGTTTGTGATAGCGATGATCTAGACCTGGATGAGGAGGTAAGGGAGGCCAAACAAGCATGGGGAGTTGCTCAGATGTAGTTGTACTTGGATTATATTGACAATTACTCCTTCGAGGATCACCTAGATCCTATTGTGCCACAGGGTAATACGACGAAAGGGTTGTTGATATCCCTTTGTGTTGGCCCAAGAACAGGTGAAGTTTTGAAGATTGACAAAAGAACTCAGACATGGACCAGGTCCATCTTATGAAGCATAGTCATGATCAACTTGTACATGTGAGAGGCACGTGAAGGAGATAAATCTAACCAATCAAGAAGTAATATCTCCTGATCTGATCGAAAAGGTTGCATATTGGATAAGGATAGAAAGACTCCTTACATGAAAAGAACACAGTTTAGGATGAAGATAGTGTTAGAGTTTGAGATCACCATGAACTCTTCTACGGTAGAAGAGTAGCAATTGAATCTCAGTAAAACTCTGATTACTGACCTATTAAATGTCAGTGTTGTTCTCTTTTATAGGTAATGCACATAAGCGGAAGAAAAACTTAAATTGAGAGCAAAATAGCAAGGCGATTTTGCAAGCAATTTATGTGAGATTTGAGTGTGCAATCCTGAAGCTACTTGAACGAGATAGAAGAACCAGTTCCATGTCTATCTTTTATTCTAGTTCAATTGTAGTAGGTGATTTTACATTGTACCTTTCAGCTTTCATAGAAGCAATTGTATTAGGTACCTAGAGTGTTCAAGTTAGAGTTAACTTGAAGTTGTCGCAACAGTTGAGGTTGTGTGCCACAACGGGATTAGAGTTAATCCTTAGGTTTACAAAGAGTTTTGTAAATGCTGTTTTAGCTCAGTGATTTTAGTGGAAGTTTGGGAAAATTCTACTAAGTAGTAGGTCGTGATTTTTTTACCTTTTGAGCCAGGTGTTTTCCACGTAAAAATCTCTGTGTTCTTTATTTTATGTATTTATTATTCCGCAAATAGTAGTAGTTAGAACACCTAGAAGAACCATCTTCTATAGTTCAATTAAGTTAAAATTGGGTACCACACAAATCACCTCCCCCCTCTTGTGTGGTATTGACGCTTAAAATATTAATTGGTATCAGAGCGGGTTATCCTTGAAGAGGTTAACACCTTAGGAAACGATCAAGATAAAGGCACCACCTGGAAACTGGGAAGAGCAATCCACTGTTAGGCTTCCACTCTTTAATGGTCAGTACTATTCTTGGTGGAAGAACAGGATGAGAGATCATATCATAGGAGAAGACTATGAACTCTGGGACATAGTCACTGATGGTCCCTTGGCGACTACAAAGAAGAATGCTGAAGGAGTAGACGTGCCAAAGACAAGAGCTGACTGCACTGCTAAAGACTTGAAGAAATGGGAGAAGAATGCCAAGGCCAAGAAATGGCTTGTGTGTAGACTGGGTCCGGACAAGTACAACAGGATTTAAAGTTGTACAACTACTAAGGAGATATGGGATACTTTACCAGTGGCTCATGAAGGAACTCCTCAAGTAAAGAGATCAAGAGGAACACTGCTATATTCTCAATATGAGAATTTCATTATGAAGGAAGGAGAAATTATCCAGAAGATGTACACAAGGTTCACAACACTAACAAATGAACTTAAATCTCTTGGGAAAATTATCCTTGAAGAATACAAGGTTGAGAAAATCTTGACAAAGGTCTTACTAGTGACTTGGGAAAGCAAAATTACCGCTATTCAGGAATTAAAGAACATTGCTACTCTCAAGCTTGATGAACTGATTGGAAACCTCACTACCTATGAACTAAGAAGGCAAACCATGAAAATGGATGCACCTAAGAAGGAAAGGAGTCTGGCTGTGAGAATAGCTGAAGGTGCAGATCTGGAGGATGATGAAATGGCCATGATCACAAGGGATTTCAAAAAGTACCTAATGAGAGGAAAGGGTTCTTCAAGAGGTACAACCTTCAACAAACCAAGGGCACCTGAGAAACAGACCAACGAGGGTTGCTACAAATGTGATAACACTGATCACATGATCAAGAACTGTCCTCAGTGGGAAATTGAATGGAAGAAGGAAAGGGCTAAACGAAGGAACAGGAAGAATAAATAGGTTCAACCCAAAAGGAACAAAGGATCAACAAAGGCTATGGTTGCTGCTTGGGGAGAAACATCATATGAGGATTCAGAAGATGAAGCTAAAGATGAACAAGCACTTATGGCCATCAGAGAATCAGATGATGAACAAGAGGTAAATGTCCTTCATCTCAAAGACAAAATAAAATTTCTATCTAAAGATAGGTTGTCTGAACTATTGCTGGACTTCATTAATAAGTCTGAGTTAATTAACAATGAGAAGGAAAAACTGTCTAGGGAGTGTATGATCTTAAAAGCCAAGTGCAAAAATCTAGAATCTAGGGCTAATGAGAGTGACAGTAAAATGCTGAGTTGAAGAACCATGTTCTTGAACTTGACACCGGTGTCCTAGAACTTAAGTCTAAAAATTTAAAACTAAAATTAGGAACAGGTAAGAAGAAAGCTGATCACATACATCTCACCTTAGAAGAAACCTAGGAAAAATGAAGGATGAGTTGTATAGGAAAGATGAGTAGATAAGAGTCTTAAAAGAAGATCTAGGGAAGGTAAAACATGAACTTGACAGAACTTGCAAATGGAATAAGGCTTCTGATACACTATCCTCGCTATAAGAACATCACAGTAGCAACAAGAGAGGACTTGGCTATGGGGCACAAGCACCTAAGTGGGACCCCAAAAGCAAGTACCTCACTCTTCCTGAAAACAAAATCTTCACACACTGTGGCAAGACTGGTCATTACAAAAATGAATGTAATGCAAAAGAAAAAGGCAGTCAAAAGAACAAAGCCTTTGTTCAAGAAAAATGTAGGTTGTTTGGGTGGGCTAAAAGGAATTTGATTTACCCTTTCGCCTATAGAAAGGGACCCAAACTAGTTTGGGTTCCTAATACTAACCCCTGATTTCTTTTTGTAGGTCCAAGTGAAGGGGAGTAGCCAAATATGATACATGGATAGTGGCTGCTCAAAACATATGACTGGAAGCAAGAACCAGTTCCTTTCACTTGAGGACTTAAAAGGAGGTAATATCTCCTTTGGAAATGGGAAGAAAGGTGAGATTATTGGGGTTGGAAAGGTAGGTAAAACAGACTCACACTCCATTGAGAATGTCTACTTGATTGATGGCTTGAAATATAGCCTAATCAGTGTATCACAACTGTGTGACCGGGGTAACCTTGTAGTATTTACCTCTACAAAATTCTTTGTGATTAACCTTACCATTGACAAGATTGTTTTGCAGGGAAAAAGAGTTAACAATATTTACATTGTAGATTTGTCTACTCTTTCAAAAAATGAACTCACTTGCTTGAGTGTGTTGGACAATGACCCCCTCTTGTGGCACAAAAGACTTGGTCATGCAAGTTTGAATCAACTCAACAAATTAGTCTCCAAGGACTTAGTGATAGGGTTACCTAACATCAAGTTCAAGGAAGACAAAGTGTGTGAGGCAAGTGCAAGAGGGAAGCAGGTAAGATCATCCTTTAAAAGCAAGAAAATGGCAAGCACAACCAAGACGTTGGAACTGATTCATATGGATCTCTATGGTCCAATGAGAACATTGAGCAGATGTGGTAAGAAATATGTGATGGTACTTGTTGATGATTATTCTAGGTTTACCTGGGTACTATTCTTAACATCTAAAGATGAAGCATTTGACATGTTTAATGCATTTGTTAGAAAGACTCAGAAATAACTAGGTAATCAACTTGCATCCATTAGGTCTGATCATGGAACTGAATTTAAAATGCTAAGTTTGCTGAATTTTGTGATGAGCATGGTATAGATCATAACTTTTCTGCCCCTAGGACTCCTCAACAAAATGGAGTAGTTGAAAGAAAGAACAGGACTCTTGAAGATATGGCTAGGACTATGCTTCTTTCTAGTAAACTGCCCCAAAACTTCTGGGCAGAGGCTGTAAACACTGCATGTTATATCATCAATAGATGCATGACTAGACCTCTTGTAGAGAAGACTCCCTATGAGTTACTTAAAGGGAGAAAACCAAATATATCCCATCTTAGGGCATTTGGATGCAAGTGCTTTGTGCACAATAATGGAAAGGACTCCCTAGGTAAGTTTGATCCCAGAAGTGATGAGGGAGTATTCTTGGGATATTCTTCACATAGCAAAGCATATAAAGTGTTCAATAAAAGAACTTTGTGTGTAGAAGAAAGTGTACATGTAGTATTTGATGAAACTAACATTCTTTCTGAGAGACAGGAACATGAAGATGAAGCCATTGGATTGGTAAAGGATTTGACTGAAGCCTCAGCACAAGTCAAAGTGGCACCAAAAGAAGGAACATGTGATGGAACAGGTTCTTCCACCCAGGGCAACCTGATAGGGGGAACTAATCAAAGAGGAACTGAAACCAATCCTCTAAAGGAACCTGTTCATAACCTTGTTCCTCAACAATAGAACATGGGAGAAACATCAAGTAGAAATTAGTTGGTTGTGAAACCTCACAAGTATCAAAGTTCTCGTCCTATTGAGAACATAATTACTGATCCAACCTCTGGAGTCAAAACTAGATCACAATTAAAGAATTTGTGTGCTTTTGATGCTTTCCTATCTCTTATTGAACCTAAACATGTTGTTGAGGCTTTGCAGGATGCAGATTGGGTAAATGCAATGCAAGATGAACTCAATCAGTTCGAGAGAAGTCAAGTTTGGCATTTAGTTCCAAGACCCAAGGATAGATCAATAATTGGCACAAAATGGGTCTTCAAAAACAAACTTGATGAAGATTGAACAGTTACCATAAACAAGGCAAAACTGATGGTCCAAGGTTACATCCAAGAGGAGGGTATAGACTATGATGAGACTTTTGCTCCTGTTGCAAGACTAGAGGCAATAAGACTCCTCATAGCTTTTGGAACACACATGGAATTCACTCTTCATTAGATGGATGTCAAAAGTTCCTTCCTAAATGGCTACCTAAAAGAAAAAGTGTTTGTGAAACAACCTCCAGGGTTTGAGAGCAAGGAATATATTAAGCATATGTACAAATTAGACAAGGCTCTCTATGGACTCAAGCAGGCTCCTAGAGCATGGCGTGAATGACTGTCCAAATTCCTGCTTGAACATGGCTACAAAAGAGGTAAAATTGACAGTACTCTATTCTTGAGGGGAAAAGGTAAGGATCTTCTCATGGTACAAATATATGTTGATGACATAATTATTGGGGCCACCACTGACAAACTAAGTAAGGATTTTGCCAAATTAATGGGGAGTGAATTTGAAATGAGTATGATGGGTGATCTTAACTTTTTCTTAGGGTTACAGATCAAACAAAGCCCAAATGGAACCATGATCCATCAGTAGAAATATGCAAAGGAGCTGATCAAAAAGTTTAAAATAGATGAATCAAAGAAAATAGACACCCCCATTGCAACTACCACTAAATTAGACATAGATGAACCTGGTTCATCTATTGATCAGAAGTTGTATAGGGGTATGATTGGTTCACTTTTGTATCTTACTGCCAGCAGACCTGACATAGTTTTCAGTATGGGGCTTTATGCTTGCTTTCAGGCCAATCCAAAAGAATCTCACTTGACTGTTGTCAAGAGGATACTGAGATATTTGAAAGGCACTACTGATCTATGTCTTTGGTATCCTAAAGGTAGTAATTTCAATCTAATAGGGTATGCTGATGCTGATTATGCAGGTTTCCTTATGGATAGGAAAAGCACCTCAGGTATGGATCATTTTCTTGGTTCATGTCTTGTATCATGGGCCACAAAAAAAGCAAAATTCAGTGGCTTTATCCATTGTTGAGGCTGAATATGTTGTTGCTGCCTCTTGTTGTGCTCAATTGCTATGGATCAAACAGCAGCTGGTAGATTTTGGCATTGAAGTTGGTTGCATTCCTATATTTTGTGATAACACTAGTGCTATAAGTATGACAAAGAACCATGTTCATCATAAGAGGACTAAGCACATAGATGTTAGATGCCACTTCTTAAGAGATAACTATGAGAAAGGATTGATCTCCATAGAATTTTGTGCTACTGATAAACAAATTGCTGACACCTTCACTAAAACACTAAGTAGAGAAAACTTTGAGAGGAACAAGTTGGAATTAGGGATGATTAAGATCACCTAATAGGTCCAACTCAGAATGCACAATGAAAAAAAATTAAAATGAAAAAAAATATTTGGCTAGGAAATCTGAACTTGTGTAAATATCTAGATTAATTTTTACTCAGCTTCATACTGTAATTAGTATACTCCTGTGATATGTGTTAATTGACACATTGATTTCTTACAAAATTTTCTCTATTATGGTAAATTGAGGCATGTTCAAGAGAATTCTAAATGAAGAACCTGGTTCATCAGTATGTGTTCATCTGAAAGCTAAGGTATGTTTTCTATACTCTGCACAATTAGAAATATCAATATTTAAATCATGAGTAGAAGTCCTACAATTCTTCAATTCCTTAAAAAATTCTATCTGTTAGCTTTGAACCAGTTCCGTCAGCCTAGAACTCTAAACCACAAAAATTGCCTAAAATCTAGGGAAGTTAAACCGATCATTCAAACATGCAATTTTAGTTTGATTAGACCTCTAATTGACCACTGCTAAAGCTGATGTTACACATTAAATGTGTATTTCTCTTTAAATACACATCATTCCTTTTGCCATCTCTAAAATTCCAAACCATCAAAAATTCCTCTTCACTTTCACTTGCCCTCTTCTCCAAAATTCTAACTCACAAATTCTCTCAAGAAATCAACGATCATGACCAACCCACAAGACAATCCTGGAACTCCTCCACCATCCACTCCCTCTAATTCATCTACACCTCCTCCACCTAGTACATCTCCCAAACCCAGGCTGAAAAGGGTGAAAATATTTGCTCGAAAAACAATAGCATCTGGGGCTCTCAGAAAGAAATTAAATGAGAAATTAAAGGCAAGCCAGGCCCAAGACTATGACTCCAACTCTGATTCTAAGTCATACAAATCCGCTAGTGAGGGGGAAGGATTTGGGTCTTCTGACTCTGAAAAGACTCAAGACTCCCCTTCTAAGGTGATTTCTTCTATATCTGAAAATCTAGAAACTAGGTTTGTTCTGGTTGGGTCTATTAAGGATGTAGAATTACCTGAGTTACGAAGGAGTGGAGGTAAAAAGAATTCTGAAAAAAGAAAAAGAGAGAGAGAGAGAGAGAGTGCATGTGGTAAAGAGAGGGGAAATGGAAAAAATAGTGGTTGATCATTCACCCACTGCTGATTTACATGTGCCTGCACTCTGTGGGGTTGAACAAGAAAGGGTAGAAGAGAGTGGCAAGAAGTCAGGGGGAAGTGGTTCTGGTGAAGCTGCTGAGGGGCTGGTTAATCTAAGCACACAGGGAGATGAACCTAGTTCATCTACTAAAGAGACCCTAACAAACCTGCTGAAAAAGGTTGGGGCAAGCTATTATCCAAAGAAACAAAGAACTCCCACACCGAAGGACCCCAGTGTTCCTAAACCCTCCAAGAAAAGAAAGTCTCCATCCCCAACAACTACTGAATTTTCATTGCCAAAGGGTAGGGCTACAAGAAGCAGGGTGAAGTAGAGTGAGAGTGATCTCCAAACACTAGCTGGGAGTAAGAAGAAAAAGCTGGCTAAAGGAAAAGGGAAGGTTATAGAGTCCTCAGAGGCTGTGGAGGTTGAGGAGATAGAACAGGTCCATTAGGAGGAAGTTCAACCAGTGGAGGTTCAGACACCCAAGCCCAAAAGGCCCAAGACTTCTTCCAAGAAATCTTCCTCTGTGTCTGAGGCTGCTGAACCTTCACTAGCCAAGAGGACAAGGTCTGTAGTGAAAAGTAAACAAGTGAAAATTTCTAAAGATGAGGAATGGAGTGGAGAAGAAGTAGAAGATGATTGTGATGGTGAACAAGACAAGCTTGCCATGTTTGGCAAAAGAAAGATTTTGAAGGGTAGACTGCTGAAAGACTTGGTGGAGCCAGGAATGATGAGATTGGTGGATGCCTTAGCTGCTCAGGTGTAGAAGGACATGGTCCTTCAGATGGATGGTAGGCTAGCCAAGAATGAGATAATTGAGTCTATGGCAAATGTAGAGGTTAAGGATGGCAAGGTTAGCAACCTGGTGAAAGGAGTTCAAGTGTCCTTTGATGCAGAAAAACTGGGAGAGATCCTTGATATACCCTCTGAAGGGTTTGATGACTACACAAGGCAAAGGTGGCCTTGTCTAGACTCCCTTCTTACTGCCCTTGAAATTACCAGGAGGTTTTGTGATGCTGAAGATGTGAATGAAGCCAGGGCTGTTCAGAAAAGTGAAATGAGGCCTCAGCACAAGGTCTTGTTTGAATTTGTCAATAAGTGCATATTGCCCAGACAGGAGAGAAGGCATATTGCCAATTATATGGACCTAGTTCTTATGGAGTGCCTGGAAAGTGGGAAGCAGATTAATTGGCCTGCCTTCATCATCAAGCTGCTGGACAGGGTTCATAAATGGCTCCAAGGCTCATGCTACCACCTATGGCTTTATTCTGACTACGATTCTGGATGGGTGCAGTGTTCCTCTGAAGAAATGGGAAATGACCTCTAGCATGGATCATTTTGGCATTAACGCTATGATTGTTTGTGACTACTTAGTTAGTGCCATCCCAAATAAACCTGGTTCATCCAAGAAGACTCCTATCAACAGCAAAGTCAAAGGCTCTAGTTCAAGAATGTGAAGCCAAGGATGCTGAGATAGCTAGGCTCAAGGCTTATGTGGCAGAGGTGGAATATGAGAGGGATGCTCTCAGAACTGAGCTTACCAAAGAAAAGGAGAAGAATGATGGAATTCTTCATAATATGCTGAATCTTTTCCAAGCCCAAAACCAACCCTCTAGCTCCCCCCAAGCCTTAGGAATCCTAACTTTTGTCTACTGAACCTGTCTAGTACCTTCAATGACCCAGATTAAGGATTTTTATATCTTTTTGCTCATGCTTTAAATGTTTTTTGCTTTCTGGTTGTGGATTATGGTAGCAACATATCTCTATCAATGATATCTATTGTTTCTTCTCTTGTTCAATGTTAATCTATCCTTGATAGTTTAAATATGTTTGCTTGATTACTGATGATTAAACTATGATTGCACTTGCAGTTGCCCCAGTGTCCATGAGTACTTATTAAAATCTGGGACTCACACTTTGTATGCAACTTTTCGATAATGACAAAAGGGGGAAGAGATCTTGTGTTTTACATATTCTGAATAAGTGATATTTATAACCTAATTAACCTGGTCCGTGATGATAAGTGAAATTTCTAAACTTTGTATTGATGGTAAACTGAGTTCTTACAGGATCCAAGTAAGTTAAAAGCACAGAGTTTGTCATCATCAAAAAGGGGGAATTTGTTGGCCCAAGAACAGGTGAAGTTTTGAAGATTGACAAAAGAACTCAGATATGGACAAAGTTCATCTTGTGAATCACAGTCATGATCAACCTGTACATGTGAGAGGCACGTAAAGGAAATAAATCTAACTGATCAAGAAGCAATATCTCTTGATCTGATCGAAAAGGTTGCATATTGGATAAGGAGAGAAAGACTCCTTACATAAAGAGAACACAGTTTCGGATGAAGATAGTGTTAGAGTTTGAGATCACCATGAACTCTTATATGATAGAAGAGTAGCAATTGAATCTCAGTCAAACTCTGATTACTAACCTATTAAATGTCAGTGTTGTTCTCTTTTACAGTTAATGCACATAAGCGGAAGAAAAACTTAAATTGAGAGCAAAAGAGCAAGGCAATTTTGCAATCAATTTATGTGTGATTTGAGTGTGCAATCCTGAAGCTACTTGAATGAGATAGAAGAACCAGTTCCATGTGTCTATCTTTTATTCTAGTTCAATTGTAGTAGGTGATTTTACATTGTACCTTTTAGCTTTCATAGAAGAAATTGTATTAGGTACCTAGAGTGTTCAAGTTAGAGCTAACTTGAAGTTATCACAATATTGAGGCTGTGTGCCACAATGGTATTAGAGTTAATACTTAGGTTTACAAAGAGTTTTGTAAATGTTATTTTGGCTCACTGATTTTAGTGGAAGTTTGGGAAAATCCTACTGAGTAGTAGGTCGTAATTTTTCACCTTTTGAGCCAGGTGTTTTCCACGTAATAATCTCTATGTTCTTTATTTTCTGTATTTATTATTCCGCAAACAGTAGTAGTTGGAACACCTAGAAGAACCAGGTTCTTCTATAGTTCAGTTAAGCAAAAATTGGGTACCACACAAATCCCCCTCCCCCTCTTATGCAGTATTGACGCTTAAAACATCACTTTGATTCTCATGTCATCCCTCCTTCAGGTACTCCTCCGTTCTCTTCCATTTCTTCCTTGAACCCTTCAGATGATTCCTCTCCTACGAATGCTCGAGCTGAAATGCTAGACTCTACTTTCTCTGGGGCCGTTGATGAGCCAATTTAGTGACCAGTGGCTAGAGTCGTATGCACAAAAGAAGCTTGTATGGTTGTTTAGTTATTTTACTTCAGTACTTCTTTTCTTTTTAGGTTTTTAGACGTTTGTTTTGGGAAATATCATGAGTATTCCGGGATACTTTGATTGTTTGTTAGGAATCCTGTGAAAGTTTTGGGATACTACGTTTTAAGCCTCCGGGCCGCAAATGATCATTTCACTGCACTATGTATAAAATAATATTTTGATTTTTATTCTACTTGTTGAAGCACTTTGGTTCCCTAATAATGCTAATGGATTTATACGTGCTTGATCAAAACAAAGTGTTGCATAGGGTATGACGTCTAATCCCCGTCTTAGGCGTCAAATTGATTTGTAGAACATAACCTTAACACAAAATGAAGATATATCTTAAGTGAACGTGATGTTATCATTATAAATTTGTAGGGGATTTGTGACTAAGTACGTAGGTTAGAAGAGAGGGTGACCCGACCTTGACATAGGGATATAATTTGGGGGGCGATTGCCATTGTATATAACTTTCTAGAAATGACTTATTTAGATCCATGCTATGGGATGGGGCCGTCTTGATCGCCTGATCATGGCGGACACCTCCCGATTGTAGTTTGTTTCGGAGTTCCTTCTAGTGGTATTTGTTTGGGGTCCCAAACTTGTATTTTGAGCTTCATAGTCCTCTAGTGTGCAAGTGTTAGGCTCTATGATTGGATTGATATTCTAATTATCTTCTTTAGGGTGCTTAGCCTTTTGCAATTTCTCCATCTGATGGTCTTATTCCTATAAAAGAAAGCAAAATGGACAAGGGGTTCTTTTTAGACGAAGATGGCACATAAACCTTTTTTTAGTTAGATGTTGCTTGACTATGGCAGGGAACTCTTTAAGATTCTGAAATTTTTGTCAATAGTCAGCATAGTCATTATTCTACCCGAGTATGCTTTTTGCTCGCCATCTAAAAATGTTAGTTCATATATAATAAAAGTAATTTGTAATGAATGAATTAAGGGAGAAAGAGAAATTGTCGTGGTTATAGATGTAGAAGTAGTAAATCACATTCTAGTTTGACTTCACGGGTTTCCCATCCATCTCTTCAAGCTTGTAAGATTCTTTTCCGGTTACTTCTATGATTTGATATGGTCCTTCTCAGTTGGGTTCGAGCTTTCTACATTCGGCTCCTGTATTGCGGAGAACATACTCTGGAGTACATAGTCCCTAATCTTGAAGTGTCAGAGGTTGGATCTTTTAGTATAATACTTATCAATCTACTGCTTTCGGATAGCCATTCGGACTAGAGCTAATTCTCAGTATCCCTTGAGCAAGCCTAATTCTGCAGCTAGTATTTTGTTGTTGGATTCCTCTAAAGCATGAGTGAACCTTAGGCTAGGTTCCCCCTATTTCTATCAAAAATGAGTGCTTCAGCACTATACACCATAGAGAATGAGGTTTCGTGCTGGATTTTGTTGTTGTTCATTAAGCCCAAAGTACTCCAAGCAACTTATCCGACCAATTCTGTGTAGACACTTCCACTTTGTTCTTTAATGAATTCATCAAGATCTTGTTGGACGATTTCACATTTCCATTTCCACTTTGTTCTTTAATGAATTCATCAAGATCTTGTTGGACGATTTCACATTTCCATTTGCTCCTGGGTGGTACAGTATCAAGGTAACCCTCTTAATCTTCCATTCCTCAAAGAATTATGTTATTTTGTTCCCGACAAACTAAGGCATGTTATCACATGTTATATCTTTTGGTACTCCAAATATACAAATAATATTATTCCATATGAAGTTTATGACTTCCTTTTCTCGAACCTTAGAAAATGCACCGGCTTCTACCTACTTGGAGAAGAAATCATGAGGACCAAAAGGAACTTTATACTTCTTAGAGCTTGTGGCAATGGTCCCACGATATACACTCCCTGTTTCATAAAGGGCCATGGAGCAATTATTGAATGTAAGGTTTCGGCAGGCTAGTGCAACCGCCGAGCAAAACACTAGCATTTCTCACATTTTCCTACAAATCTGTTGCATCTTGTTTCATCTAAGGCCAGAAGTACCCGGTTGTTAGCAGTTTTTATACCAAGGGTCTCTCACTCGAAAGATTTCTGCAATGGCCTTCATGTACTTCTCGCATCATATAATCGGTGTCGTCTGGTCCCAAAGATTTGGCTAATGGGACATTGTAGATTCTTCGATATAAATTATTTGACACAAGGCAATACTTGGCAGCCTTGTGTCTAGCTCCCGAGATCTCTGCTTATCTTCTGCCAATATTCCATTCTGGAAATAATAAATGATTTCACCACGCGACTCATGAACTAGAAGAGCCATGTTCACCTCATCCCGATGCTAATCTATGGTGGAGTAAAATAGACGAAGCACCAAATTTTTACTAGATTCAGTGACAATCGAAGCCACTACGAGCGTGGCCAGGGCATCTACTTCGACATTCTCTTTTTGAGGTATCTGAATGGCTTTTCATTCTCAAATATAACCAAGGAGGTAAGTAACTTTGATTTGGAACTGTATCAACCCCAAGTCTCGAGCTTCATAAAGTACACTATACTTGATTGACCACTAGTTGTGAGTAATTTTTTATTATATATGTTTTGCTCCTAGTTCCTGGGATAGTTCGAGACCTGCAATCACACCCTTATACTCTGCTGCATTTTTAGTTATAAAATAATATTTAATAGCTCGTCGTACCATTTTTCCAATAGGAATGATAAGTATGACACTAAACCCGCACACTTTAGCACTCGAAGAGCAATATATGTATAGGGTCCAGAGTCTCGGTTCTGTTCCGGAACCTATAATCACTTCTTTCTTAGCTTGGAGAAGTATACTCGCAATAAAGTTAGCGACAAAATCGGCTAGGACTTATGACTTGATAGCAGTGCGAGGTTGATACATTATATCAAATGCGCTTAATTCGACTGCCCATTTGGCAAGCTATCCAAAGAGTTTTGGTTTATGAAGAATATTCCATAATGAGAAGGTGGTCACCACGGAGATAGGGTTACACTAAAAGTAAGGCCTTAGTTTCCGGAGGCCATTATCAATGCTAAAGCCTTTTTTCCCGGTGAGGATACTTGGTTTCGACATATATAAGTGTTTTACTAACATAATAGATTGGAGCTTGTGTACCTTTGTCCTCTCGTACCAGCACAACGCTTATAACAGCTTCCGATATAGCTAAATACACCAGCAGTTGCTATCCTGGTCGAGGCTTGGATAAGAGTGGTGGGTTGGATAGGTACCTCTTAAGGTCTAGTGGTACTTATTGACACTCGGGAGTCCATTCGAAGTCTTTATTCTTCTTTAGTTCCACAATGATTTTGTGGCATTTTTTCGAGGAATGAGATATAAACCGGCTGAACATTAATATCTCGTCAATCGAGATTAGCTATTATTTTCTATTTAAAACTAGGAAACCAAGAAACTTACCTACTCTGAAAGAGCATTTCTCTGAGGTTAGCTTCATGTTATATTTTTGGAGAATGGTGAATGCTTCCCTTGGGTTATTCAAATGATCATCTGCTTATATTGATTTCACTAGTATATCATTGGCTAATGTAGACTTGTATGGACTCCCTGATGTGGTTTTTGGACATTTGGGTGACGAGCCTTTAATATGTTGCCCTGGTATTTTTAACCCGAATGCCATGATGCTGTAGCAATATGTCTCCCGACCGGTTATGAAGGATGTTTTCTCCTGATCCCCCGGTTCCATTTTTATCTGTTTATTTTTGGGGTAGGCATCCCAAAAACTCAGCAGTTCGTGTCCTGCTATGGAATCTATAAGCTGGTCAATATTTGGCATGGGGAAGGAATCCTTTGGATAGGCCTTGTTGAGGTCTTTTTGTCATTATTTTTAGGTATTACCATGACATTGTCTAACCAATCTAGATATTTTACCTCTCGGATGAATCCATTTTTAAGCAATTTGGCTACTTCTTCCTCCACAATTTTATTCCTCGAGGACCCATTATTTCTCTTTTTTTTTCTTAACTAGGTGAGAATTAGGATTGACATTTAGCTTATGAGTCATTACCTCAAGTGAAATTTCCTTCATGTCTGCATGAAACCAAACAAATCAATCAGGGTTATCGCGTAAAAATTCAATTAACTTATGTTTCTGTTTGGGGGTCAGCCTCGAACTTATGTAAATCTTCCTTTTCCGGCCAATGGATAAAAGGATCACTTCCTCCAATTCTTCAGTATAGAGTCAGTGGCAGTGTTCTTTTTTGGTTCGACAATTTGATCTTCAGTGACCGACCCACCTAGTTTTGGAACATGTTGTTATAGTCACTATTTATCTGTTTCTTACTTGGGAATGATATTGGTAGCCGTAATTGAATTAACTTCCCGGACTGTTCTCTGTTCCCCGTAAATTTTTCTATTTTCCCATGGTGAAAAAAAATTATTACTTGATATGGGATTGAAGGTACTACATCCATAATATGTATCCATGGTCTCCCTAGGATGACATTATAAGCCATGTCTCTGGCCATGACTCAGTGTAGAGTTTCCTATGTTACCCTTCCTGCGAAGGTCCTCAGGGTGATCTCGCCTTTGGTCATCTCACAAGAGTTAATGTATTCGGAGAGTAATGATGCTTTTGGAATAATATGATCCACAAGTTGTATCTCCTTAACCACTCGCATGTGGATGATATTGGTCGAGCTACCTGGACAAACTAAAATACGTCTAACATCAGTTTCATCAATTTGTAAAGTAATTATTAGTCCATCATGGTATGGCATGATCAGTCCATCTGCATCTTTGTCATTAAAAGTGATTTCTTCTCTGGCCAAGGAATGTCGGGTAAGCTTTATTGATACCCAATTTTTTCCGATATATTTTCAATATGCAAAATAACTTCAAAATAGCATATATATGCATATATAAGCAAGTCCAAATATTTTATTATTTTCTCATAATTTTTAAGGTTTTGAATTGATTTATTTTTCCCTTTTTTATCCATAAAAAGCCCAATAATTATTTCCAAAATTATTATTTTTGATAATTCATCTATTGGATTTTCATATTTATGCCAAATTGTGGCTAAATAATCTTTTACATATTTTTACAAATTCATTTAGTATTTTTAAAGCTAAATTGCACATAATTGTAATATTAGCCATTTTAAGGTTTAATTGTGTCTTATGTTCATAAAATTGAGTCTAGTACTTTTAAATTGTTAATTATATGTTATAAATTATTTTAGTATTTTCAATTTATTTTCAGAAACTATTTGCTATTTTTTTTATAAAAAATAAAAAGGAAAAAGTGGCTATTTAACTCGTAGCTACATCTGGCTTTCAACTATAACCCAAATCAGACCCCAATTCCCAACCCAATTATACCCACCGGACCAGGCCCAAACCCAATTTCATAAACCGACCCACCTACTCCTTTTAATCTAGGTCGTTGATCATTCAGATCAACAACCACCATTTCACCTACCATTTTTAAACCTAAACGACCTCTTTGCCTTAAGTCATTTCTCACCACTCGCCGCCCTTGAACCCCTTCCTCTCAAACTCTCTCTGCAACTTCACCTAAACCCTAGTCGTCGTTGCCCAAATTCCCCTAATCCCTTTCAATCCCTACCTAATCCATGGACTCCTATGGCGGTTTGAGGCATGTACTCTTCAAAATACCCAATTCCCAAAAGGAAATGAGTCATTACACCCAATGAATGTCGAAACCCAGACTCCTCTCCGATGGAAGGGGGAAAAGGGGGCGCGACAAGCTTCTCACAGGTGATGAATATCTTTAAAAGCTTCTTTAAGGCTGTGTATGTGATACCATGCACTGTTTCGCCTCCAAAAATACACTAACCATTCTCTTTGGAGATAGATCCTAAGGTGGCTCTTCCTTTATCATATTCTTCATATACGACAGATTCTTTTTTCAATAAATGTTTGGTGAGTATCCCTATTTGAGGAGACAATTCACCTCATTTTGTAGGACTATGTAGTTGGTAGTTTTGTTGCTGCGACCATTATGGAATTCGCACCAAAACTCCTGGCTCTGCTTATTTAGATATATTCTTATCTCCTTCGGCCATCTCACTTTGTCCCCATGTCTTCTAGTACCGCTACCAGTTCAGTGGTGCTAACATTAAAGTTATAGTCGACCAGATTTGGTCAGAGGTGGTAGTCACTGATTTTTGATGTTTTTGGTCCGTTTCTTGCTCGATGGGGTACCGTGTCATTCCTTCGTCCGGAGTTTCTTTTATTACGCCCTGATCCTGGCTTCCGATCATTTTTCTGGTGCATGGGTCTGGAGTAAGGTTCATACCGGTTTGTGGAATTTCGATGTCTGGGCTCGTCTTGTCTGTGAACTGCTTCAGAACGACTGTTCTATCATTTCCTCACTTTGAATCCTGGGAGTAGTAAGATATCAACTTCTATTCGAAGTTTAGTGTGGTATCTGTGGGACACAACGTTCCATATTTTGGTCAGAAACTCCCCTAGGATTTCTTTGAAGCTTCGAAACAGTTCGGTTTACATTTTCTTGTAAAAATCATAGCGACCCAATTTTTCAGAACCTCAAGAAGTAGAATCCATTCCCTCTAAAATCGACAGATAAAATCTCGAGGCTACTCCTTTCTTCCTTGCATGACTTTAAAGATTTCCTTAACTTGCTTCTTCACCTTTTGGGTTTCGGAGTGTGCTTTGATGAAAGCATCTTCAAGTTCAACAGAAGAACTAATAGAATTTTTAGGTAAGTGAAAATACTAGGTTAAAGCTTCCTCTGTTAGGATTTTTTCGAACTTCTTGACGAGCATTAATCTGATTTGTCCTTCGTGAGGCCATTCCCCTTGATCCCGGTCATACAAGCCATGACATGATCGGGTGGGTCCAGGTTCTATCGTATTTTGGGATGTCCAACATTTTAAACTTCTTAGGGATCGACAGTGGGGTTGCACTTGGTTTCGTTGTTGTTGAGAGTATTTGCTTATGTCGATCCCTTTGACAACAAGCGGGACTCCCGGGATCGGTTCAATGCTCTTGTTATGTTCCTTGATCTATTGCTACAGGTAGGGGTATTCATAAAAACCCGAAAAATCGAACCAAACCGACCAAAAAAACCGATATTTTTTGGTTTGGTTTGGTTTTGATTTTGAATTTAAAAAACCGATCAAATTTGGTTTGGTTTTGGTTTCAATCAGAAAAAACCGAACCAAACCGACTATAGGAGTAGTTATTTCAAATTTATTATTACACCTATATATATGTATATTTTTATACAAAGTTTCAAAAATTCAATGGTAAATGTTAATAGTTTGCACTTTTTAGTAAGTTCTTTACCTTTATATTCTAGTTTGATTGGTAATTTTCTTTTGTTAAGTGTAAGAATCCATTTCGTGTTAAAATAATATATTTTTAATTGAGTCCTTAAATTTTTCATCACTATTTGATTCAATTATCATCAATATATATTGGTAAATAATAGATTTCTTAAAGGGCAATTGATTTGATAGTGTCATGTTGAATATGTGGTCGCCGGAATATGTGTTTGGTAGTGTATGTCTTATATTTAAGAAAAACCGACAAATAACCGAAAAAACTGAAAAACCGACATAAACCGAATCGAGAAAAAACCGACTTAATTGGTTTGGTTTGGTTCTAATATTTAAAAAACCGACTTACTTGATTTGGTTTCTTTTAAGGGAAAAACCGATCCAAACCGAACCATGAACACCCTAGCTGCAGGGTTAGTATTAAATTTTATAATCCAGTATTTTCAGATGTAACCGACCCTCCGGCCTCGGAATTATGAAATTCTAACTTTTTAAAATACTACTATTATTTAGTTTTTTACTATTTCATTGTTGAGAAAAAGCATGTTGTAATCTAAAATACTGTAATTAAAGTATATTTTTTCGAAAATTTCGACCACGATTAGTCTAATCGTTTTTCGGTTGATTTTAGGTCAAAGAGGATTCTCTATATAATTTATTAAGTGAAAGGGTACTGTTTCAAACCTCAGAAAGTTAAAGGGGCTAAACAGAAATCTCCCAACATAAATTCATTGAGAAAGAAAAAAAAAGAAAAGAAAAAAAAATCTCTTACTCGAGCGCGCGTTTCTATTATTTCAACACTTGCATTCAAAAATTGAAGTTTTTCTAGGGTTCTTACATTGGCTCCAAAAAGTTTCAGTCCTACGGCTCAATTTTTAAGGATTTTATCTCTAATTCTTCGAAAATTCATAGTAAATTCATATCGTCAATTTCTTCCCAATACTTTTTCCTCTTCTTGGATGCTTAATTGAAAAAGGTATGGTTCGAATTGTGAAACGTGAACCTGTGAATACTCGAAGTAGCGGCGGAGTATCGGCGAGCACTAGCAATGGCCATAACGACGGTTCTGTAGAGGTAGAAGCTTCTGGACGACGTCGTTTAGTTCTTCCCGAAGAAACTACGATCTTAAAACGCGAAAAAGTTAGCACTCGTATTCGTCAAAATAGAGGAGCACAGAGTAATGGAGGAGTATCAACAGAAGAAGACACTGTTGGACTACGCAGAGTTCTTCGATCTCATTATCTCTCCGTTAAGTCTCGTATTTCTGGTAATTTCTCTTCCTCTCTCTCAAAGTCTTTTTATTTTTTTATGTTTATAAAGTGTGACCTTATTTTCCTTGATTTTGTGAATATATGAATGTGTATATACTATGTAAGATCTACGCATGCTATAGTAGCCCATAGTTTTTATTAGTGATAGTGGAATTAAAAAACCATCAAATAAATCGGCAATCAGTTTAAAAAATAAAGAGTGAATTTTGAAATATGTGGTCTAGAATAAGTTACTGACATTTGTGTGGTCCTAAGTCATCTCATTAAGGTAAAATTGGAAGTTTAGATTTGAATTGTTTCGAAATATAGAAATATCCCGTGCTTTCTTGGATAGACTGAAAATCAAAGTGTGCCACATAAATTGGAAAAAATGGAGTATTAATGTAATAGTTGGAAAGTTAGTTCAGTGGAGAAAACATCGTGTCACAATTTCGAACTGGAATAATTTAATGAATTTAAATTATTAAAAGAAATGTTATTTGTAGGAAAAATCAAATTGTCTCAACATTTTGAGACGTTGAGAAGTGAAGAATATGTCATGTAAATTGTAACGGAAGAAGTACTTTTATATTATACATGTACACTCACACAAATTTTGTTGAGCCGAGAGTCTCCTGGAAACAGTCTCTCTATCCTTTTCGGGGGAGGGGTAAGGCCGGCGTACACTCTACCCTCCCCAGACCCCACTAGGGATTTTACTGGGTCTGTTATTGTTATTGACACTCACACAAATTAAAATATCATAGTCAAAGAAAAGTTCAAATAGTTATTGTCGTGAAAAATTGGGACAAAGAGTAATTTATATGTGCAGTTTAATGGTTCCTATTTTTCATTGAAGTTCTGTTATGTACTTAGCAAAGGGTTGGTTTCCCCTCTGTTTTTTAAAGCTGCTTTTACCGATGAAAGGAACTTAATGTTTGTGTTCTTTGGAGGCTACTGTTGCTGATTGATTTCTCCTCTGTGCTAAAAGTACTCCGCATTTTTTATTATACATTGTGGTTACAGATTTTCTATAATGGATTGTAATTGGTCTAATGCCGTGCTTGCAGATGAGAGAGATGATATATCAAAAGTTGATTCAGATAAATTCAAGTCAATAATTGAGGAAGTCGAAAGACTACATCAACGTGGTACTGATTCAGTGTCTTGCTTTTTGGCGTACTGATACTATCTCTAGTTAAATTTTTTGCTTGTGAAGAGATGCATGCTTATGTCGTATTGTCATTTGTCAATTGGGTGCCCTCCTCCCTAACGTATTGCCCACTCTGTTTTTGGAGAGTTCAGCAAATGTTTTGGTTATGCCTACCAAGGTGCCTAGAATTTCGGATGAAGAATTATCTGTGGAAAAATTTCTTGCATCCTCCTGGGATTGATATTACGATTCTTTAATCCTCATTTCAGTATTTTATTCTTATTTATGTTGAAAAGTTAGGGTTTCAACTCTGGTGGTGTCTCATCAAATAAAAGTCTTGTACTGTATCCATGGTATTTTTGAGCTTGTAAAAAAAAAATCTAATTATTTGTGTGAAAACAATTACTAAAATTTATTCTAAGTGGTTGGAGAGCTCAACTTTGCTTCCCTATCCCCCAATTTCAGTTTCACGTATTTTGCATCTTTTCCTGTCTGAGTATGATAACAAATTAAATTACTCTGCTTCTCAACATACCTGAGGTAAAGATGACTGTTTGCAAAATGTGTTCTTGTTTTTGGCGAGCAGATCCGATGGACCTTTTGATTATTTCCTTCGAACTTCGAGTCTGAACAGTTCTAGCTTGATTATAGTTTAAGGTCAACATTTTGGATGTATTTAGTTTGCCGAGGATCGCAACAATTAAGCTAATCTTTTTGGGCATATCAAGATGCTTTATTTTGAATATTGATGATCAAATGTTCTGGCTTCACTTAATGGGTTGTATTTTAACTGGTTGACATACAGTACAAAAACCTAGGGAACAGGTTGCGGATGCAGAAGCCCTGTTGGACATCACAAACACACTGGTGACTTCGGTGAAGGCCCATGGTAATGAAGGAGTGACCCCTTCAGATTTTGTTAGTTGCCTACTAAGGGACTTTGATCAAGAAGGTGGATCTAGCAGTATAACAGGAGAGGATAGGGACTCTATCCGCTGGAAGTACATTGGCTGTGTAGTCTCTCATGTTTTCAGGAGTGCTCCTGGTTGCTGTACAATGTAGGTGCCGAATCCTCTCCCTTGTTTCCTACCAATTTGTATAACAAAACAGATGTGAATATTGAACTTTTTACAGGATAGGGCCTATGAATACTGAAGTGAAGCAACGCATGCCTGTCGTTCACAGAAAGCGTGTGAGGCCAACAGAAAGTGAACACCCTGAGGAGGTATAACTTACATGCCCCTCTGCACGCTTCCATATAGAGTGGATTTAGCTTCAGGAAATTGCACTCATCTTAGGTGCCTTTATCAAAAGATGGTATATACTTCAAGCTAGAACATACAACGTAATTTTGTCTCCAACAAGTTTCTTTTTGAATATTTGAAACCTTTAAGTCCATGAATATTTGGTGAATGCCCATAATATTTTAGCATTTTACTAGAACGGTACGTCTGGTAGCTAGATTGTTTCTGCATTTTCGGTTTTGTTTCCTCTCTCTTTTTTCCCATGCAAGTTAGTCATTTTTCTTTCAGCTTCTCTAAACCACTACCAACTAACCAAAATCTTTTATTGCTAATTTTAATTTTGATGTCAATTGCATTTTGATTTGTTGTGATATATTTCAGCTTGAAGATACTGTTGATGAGGAGAAGACAGACACTGACAAGAATATGGCTACAATGTTTCAAATTCTAAGGAAGCACAAGAATGTCAGGCTTGAAAACTTAATACTGAACAGAAAGAGCTTTGCACAGACAGTTGAAAATTTATTTGCCCTATCGTTTCTAATTAAAGATGGACGAGCTGATATTACCGTTGATGAAAAAGGCTGTCATCTAGTTTGTAAGTTTACCATGTCCATTTATTTCTCAAATTCATTTTACCTCTGCTTATTTCCTCTGACTAGAGTACCAAGTTTTACTGCAGCACCAAGGAATGGTCCTGCTGCTAATGCAGTCCTTTCTGGGGAGGTTTCTTACAGCCACTTCGTCTTTAGATTTGACTTCCAGGATTGGAAGGTATCTACATAATCTCTCAATTCCTAAAGACCATATGGATGACTTAGAGCCTCTTTGGACATAAGAAATTTTTCCCTTTTTCCCAAAAAAATTTCACTTTTTTCCGAAATTATTAGCGTTAGTTCATAAAATTTTCAATTTTCACTTGAAGATGCATTTTGAAAATTTTCGAAAATTTGAAAAACTCCAAAACTTGTTTTTCAAAATTTTCACTCAAATTAGTCACAAAACTTCAAAAATAACCCAAAATTATATTCATGTCCGAACACAACTCTAAATTCCAAATACCATTTTCACTTGAAATTTTTTTTCACCCTTTTTTGGAATTTTACAATTCTTATGTCCAAACGCCCACTTAGTATTGGTTTCTAATTCCTTTTCAATGATATTAACTTGTTATTACCACTCAGGTGGTTCTCTATCTTCTACTAAAAAATGTGTATCCTTCACAACTCACTGAGGACCAAATTTGTAATGGCTTTATGTTTATGGTCTATTGCCAAAGATTAAAACGGCTTGGTTATCTAGCAAAAGTAGTCTTCAAGAAGTTTATTAATGACATTGTTGTATTTGCATAATATTACAAAGTAGGTGCATGAGTGATAGGGTCAAAAAGTAATGCCCAGTATAATCAATTTGTCATATAATTTTCTTCTGTCATATCAATGTGGAATGAATAACAATTTTTCTGTTTTCCCAAGCAGCTGTTTGTGTATAAGGATCGGAATAGTACAGTCTTGATACTCATTCTTGAACTTTTCAATCGCATGATATTTGATATGCCACTCTGAATTTGTTACGTCATATGCAGCTTATGTTGGGGACAGTTAATGCTGGAGAAGAATTAATGCCACACAGAACTGAAGCTGAGATACCAACCAATTTTCAACCAGCATCAACCTCTGAAGCAACTGAACGACCTGTGCAAACTACACCAATAAGGAAATTGACTAGGAATCGGGGTCTGGTTTTTCAAGAGCAGAGTGTTGTTGAAGAATCCCCAGAAAGTGACAATTGCCAAGGAGCTGCTGCTGACCGGAAAGGAAAGCGAAAACTGATATAAGATTGACTGGCTGCAACTTGTCAACTCTGAAGTGATGCAGGAAGAGCATTCTGCTATTTTTGGGGGAATCCAGTATTATTTGAATTCGGCAGAGTTTTCTTTTTGGTTTCCCTTTGGACCTCGAGGTACTTATTTTAAAAAAATGTATCTAATGTAGAGTTACCAAATGCACATTCTCTTGTCTATTATCTAATGGATGATATTGTACAGATTTTACCGTTGAAGTCATGGTGTCGCAGTGGTCACTAGGGACCGTTATTTTTCTATATGGAAGATCAACATAGATACACTGCTCTTTAAATTCACGAATCTCACTCGCTTTATTAGCACGAAAAATATAGGCACAATCATATTGTTAGCACAAGTAGCAAATAAATCAATACCATCTTTTACAACTAAATTAAAAATATGACTAACATGGAAAATTGAGTCATAAAGTGGACAAATTCTAACTTTAAATTTTTTTGCTGCAGTGGTATTAGCATAAGCATTAGCTAATGTGATAGTTAAAACTTTATCAGTAAGACTACAAAATTGAATAATGTCTAGAACAGCAGCAGCAATATATGCTCCAGTGTGTTCTGAATCAATAAATTTTATAACCAATCATACGTTTTTGCATATTCTAGTTATGATCAGTTCAATGACATCTAACAGTTAAATAATCACAACCATTAGAACTACGACCTATATCAGATGTGATAGACACTTTACAATCTAAGTGAAACAATACACAACGAATATACTGAAAATATTCGGTTTGAAATTTAAAAACATCATTTCTAACCGCGGTCTTAGGAAAAATCAAGATTATGCGGCTCTTGTATATAATGCACAAGCGAGGTGAGAAGGAAAAGTAAAAGGTAAGCCACATATTGCGGTCATTTTGCTATACTTTCACTATCTCTATCTTTGTTATAGGGACGTTGTAAATCACCAGTAGGAGCACCAAAAAGTACCGCTAGGATCCGGTATCTCTCCAACATCTATTTGAGCTTGTATCCATAAAATTGTGTTTAGTTTTCAAGTGTCCTTAACATCATCCCCCCCCCCCCAATGTTCGAATAAGTAGCAATGCATGCATCTTTATCAAAATTAAAAAACTTCCATACATGTGATATTCTCAGACGTATTGCCGTAGCCAGAGGCGGACCCAGAATTTTAGCACGATGGGACCATCATTGTATGCTAATCACTAGCGATAGAATTTGACATGCATCTCTTTGAAAACTTAATGATTATGATGACTTATCATCCAAGTATAAACAAAAAAAAAGTTCTAAAAAAGAAAAGAAAGCATCAAACAGAGAGAGAGAGATTTCTTCGCAAAATGGGTGCTATGTGAAGAGAAGGTGTTTGATTAAGCATGTTTCACACTTTAAAATTTCGAGTTTTTAATTAAAAAGGGGGTCAGCGATCAAAAGGGCGTTCAAACTTTAAATTATCAAAAACTTACTAAAAAAATCAAGAACAAGGGTATGTTGATAGTCAAAGAATTAGTTGTTAGTGCGTCAAAGTAAGGTTGTTGCAGAAAGATTTTTTTTCCTTCTATTTGTAGAGCGATAAGTTGCAATTTGAGACTTTTAATTTCAAGGAGAAATTTGAAAAAGAATAAAACAAAGTTGACTATTATGTATTAATGCTAAACTATAATTGAATTTAAAAATGAAGAAGATAAAAGTAAAAAGTAAAGTAATTTGCTATGAAGTATAAATTACGTTGTATTAAAATAAAACGAGGAGAAAATAAAGGAGGAGCAAAAGCTAAAGAGGGGGGCCGAACCCACGTCTTCCAACATAGGAGGGATTTTGAGCGACCAAAGCAACCACTTCTCCTGTCTGCGCTTTTCTGTTAAGGGTCACAAGTAAAATATTTAAGGGGTCCCATATATATATACATACAGAGTTTTTGCCGAGGCCAACGGGATTACGTGACCCCTCAACCAACAACGTAGATCCGCCTCTGGACGTAACCTTACCCCTAGTATGAGGTAAAGCTCCAGACCAAAATTGAGTCTGAGTTAGAGCTTCTAAAACTGGATTAGTGGGTATTTTATCTAATATATCTTCTTCATTTTCTTCTTCCTCATTAGTACCAAATTATTGCCAAATTGTCTTTCTAAAGTTTTATTATCTAGTGGCTCCTCTGAAATAATATAATAAAAGCCAGGCGATAGGCTAAAAGAAGTTTCATCAACAAGAGTACAATCCTCTATGCTTTTTCTATTTTTAGCAAAAGGAGTAGGATTACTACTAGAACTAGCACATTTATTACTTTTAAAAAAATATGTTGGGTATGCCTGATACCTTGGTAGGAGCCATAATTTAAATATAGTAAAAATTAGACATGAAACACGAAAATTAAGAGATGGAACGAGTGCACCGTAAACAAATATTAAAACTTGAACAATTTGCCCAAATACTTGCTCTAAATACTTGAAGAATTCGTTTAGCAGCTTGAAACTTGCTCTAAATATTTGCCTAAGTACTTGAAACTTAGATTATAGTGGGAAAATAGAGAGAATGATGGAGATAGCATATAAAGAGAGAGAGAATGATAGAACTAGAGAATTGTAGGAAATAATAAAGAAGTAGGGCGGGTATTTATAGTTAAAAGTAGGGCTAATGTGTAATTTAATAAACTTGAAGGTTAATATAAAAGTTTGAGGGGGGTGAGGGATGTTTCGGGGTTGGGGGGCTAAAGTAGCCCTTTTTCTTAACTGTTGGCAACGACTATTTTCTAAATATTAGCCGTCAGCCGACAACTAAGCAATTAAAAATTTATTGAATTTAAATTCATAAGAAAATTGAATTTAATCTCAAATTAAATATATTTCGGTCCACACTAATATCATGAGTTAATATAATTGGATTAATTATTCAAATCCAATAAATAGGTCCAGATGCATTGGGCTAACCCATTTAATTGGGCTATAAGTGATGAATCCACTTCATTAGACCCAAGATGTCATCTTCTTAGAGGCCCAATTTGGTGTCACGTGTCAATTGACATGGCACACAAGTCAAATGGAGGAGCCAATGAGATAATGCCACGTGTCAAAATGATAAGGCATGCCAAGTCAATAGGCCAATGAAATCATGCCACATATGCAAGTGACATGTTCTGGCCAATCAAATGCGGCCTTGTCACACTTCAATCTGATTGGTCGGAAAGATTTTGCTCCCATCACAACTCTTCTCTTCCACAACTATAAATAGGGGTCTTCATAACTCATAAAAGATACCAGAAGTCATAACAAGATGCAAGAGAGAGCTCGTGGGTCAAACGCAACAAATTTCTCTACGAGCTTCAAGCAATCAGGTTCAAACTCAAGAACGAAGAACAAATCAAGGTTCAAAGAGTACGAGTTCAAATCAAAGTTCGTGCTTGTTGAATTCAAGATCATCGTTTGTGAAAACAAGCATAAATTCAAGATCAAGCTCAAAAGCCCTTGAATTTATATTAGAAAAGAAGAATCGGAAGAATCATAGAGATTGTAACGCTCAAATTGTTTGAAATCAAATACTACAATTATTGTAATATTTTCAGTCTCGATTATTTTCTTGACCCAATTTTATTATCTACAACTATTTATATTATATTAAAAGCACGAAGGCCCTTAGCGAAATATCGTTCGCCTTTTTTACCCCTTTAAAGATAGATTTCATATTGGATAAAGTAGCCATTTAATTATTTTTCTAAAATTTAGGACTTTAAAATTAATTGTTAAAATTGTGACCATTAACTCTTTCTTTATTTGAATAAAGTAAGTCTCCTAATATTTAGGGATTTCAAATCAAATACCAATTTATTCATATAAATATCTTGACTAACGTTTAGTGCATTGGAATTCTAAGGTAAATTAAGTAATTGCACAAACTAATAATAAGGAGTACTTTACCTTTTTAGAGAGCATCCAATGTATACTGCATCTATATTATTTTTATTTTATTTTTCAGTCATTTCAATAAATTATCCTAATTATTTTTCTATATATTAAATAATTTATTATGGATTAACATTGGTTAGATTGCCTATTTCTTATCTTCAATATTTACAAATTACCCATTGTTGTTAATTTTTTTAAGATACTATTTTTTATTAAATTTTTGAGTTCTGAACATTCAATTGAATAATTAATGCAATCAACCAAATAGAAAAACAATAATGGTATTTACTAGCAACAAGAAGTTCTTATCGTTCATCTTCATATATGACTTATTACCACAACAAGAACAAATTAAAAGTCTGTAGAATAAAGATAAAAAGATGAAAATAAGAACTTATTTGATAATGTTAAGTAATGAGAGAAAACAAGAAGGAGAATCTCAAGACTGGATCCAAAGTTCTAATAATTCAAATTGTACGCAGTTAAATTATTCCAAGTTAATTAATAGTAATAATTTTGTTCAATAAGAATTTATCTTCAAAGGGTAGAATACTTACTTTCATACTAGACATAATTTTTATTTAATTATTTTTAAATATTTAAAATTTTGTAATATTTAAATATGTAAGGATTCTAACATTGGGTGGGTGGATGGGTGCGTGGGGGATGTATGAAAAAATCGATTATTGTATAATATTAAGTGTCAAATTGGAAACATACAAATTTATAACAATAAGGATGAATTAGTAGACAACAAATATATTCTAAACTAGTAAATTTGATCGCGCTTCGCTATTATAAAGACATCATAGTTTAGTTTTTTTCTGCATTCATTTGACCAATGGCAACTCCCTATAATTTTTTTAATATATTAAATTATTTGTTATAAATATTTATTCAACATTAGTTATTCATAGACATTATAATGTCACTTGCCAATCTTTTTCTAAAAGCTAAAGGGTCAACCTCTTCATTTGCAAATCTCCATAGACCGAAATATTCAATTTTTTAAAATTTTATTATTTTGACAAATCTTTGAAGACTTGTGATTAAAGCATGTTTGTTTTTTGTATTAAGTGGCAAAAATAACAACAAATTCATAAGATATTCACAGCCCTATCAAGACTTCTGTGGGCATGATTTCTTCTTTTATTGAGCTAGCTAAATAGATATCAACATCACGATTTTCAGAAACCTATACTATTTTATTTAAATTTTTATTAAATAAAAAATTTAAACACGTTTAATATTAATATTTATGAAAGTTTTTGAAACTATATAATATTAAAATAGGGTTCATGCGCAAAGCGAGTACTCTACGACTAGTTATTTAAAAAAAATATATGGCGAGATACCGGATCCGTACCGGGCCGGGGACACCGGGACAAAACGGCTGTCCTATCACGTCACACGACCTGCTACCCCCATCCCCCTAACACCTACCGGGCCGTCCCGTTAGACACCATACTTTCAACTATTACAATTATCGGAACTCTAATTTCAGTGTTCATGCTGAGTTAAAATAAGACTAGTGGAGCCATGACTATATGCTTCAAAACAACATACCAATAATGTGATCGCAACTCTACACTAACATTGGTGTTTGAGTCAAACTAAGACAGTTTGAATTATTCTTACCATTAATATTTCTTATAATAGTGTTTGAACTAAATTGCAACCTACTGTTTCCACCTGGTTTTTGCTATCTTTCATCGACACTGGTATTAAATTACTGTCCACCAAAACTTAGTAGTTAAAAAAAAAAAGATCATCCAAAGTTTTTTGTCTCTTGTTGGATCTAAGAAAGGCATTTGATAATCAACAAGTCAGTTCTAGTCTGGCATAAAGACTTCATCAATGAGAGGCTCATTTATAATGTGCCGAGAATGAAGTTCCATTTGTTACAACATGCGATGTAACCATCGAATACTAATAGTCACTACAAATGCAAAGCAAATTATCCACTCATCAAAATGAAATGGCCTATCTATGGTACCAAGAAAAATGACAACAAACAGAGAGGCTAAACAATTATTCCAATAATAAAATTCTCTCAAATCACCAAAACATAGTGAGCGTTGCCTCCACCCTCTAGCTCTTATTGTCTTTTGGAATGTCAAGACCTTCAAAAGCTGGACTATCAACTCCTACCCCCATTGCATTTAGACCATTGTCAACATAAATTGTTGCACCAGTGATCGCTGAAGCTAAAGGAGACACCAGAAAAGCAGCAGCATTTCCGACCTCCTCTGTTACATCCATTTTCAGTTTTAGTACTCAAGCAAACAGCAGTGCCAACAGTAAGATAAAATATCTAGTTTTTAATAACAGTGGTGTCCGCTCCAACGTGCGCACACCTTAATTATTCCACCGAATACATGCTACCTCCCACTAGCGCAAGTACCGGGTAACTTTGCCACCCTGTTTCAATTCCTCCCAACCCCATACATGTGTCATCAACATGAATGAAAAGTGTTCCAGTCCCCCAACTCAACACACATTTTGTAAAGAAAAACAGATATTATTCACCCCAGTGGAGGCATGATGGAATAGTTTTCGGGGATCTTAATGGAAAAGAAATACTACCAAGATATGAGATAGTTTGAGGATTCTTATAAAAAATAAATAAAGAATAGAATATGAATCACCTGCATATAATTCTTTTTGCAATGGGGCATTCTCCAATGAGTAATTTATCATCATATCAATGAATCCAATAGCTTTTGCGGCACGACTTCCCAATGGACCTAGAAAGGATAGATTTGATTTTGAGTTCAAAGCACTTGAAAAAGAAGCCCAATATATATGATAGTTTGATGTGAGTGATCGAATATGTCATCAACCAATTCGGTTTTTACCAGAACTGTAAGTTGCAATATAGTCCCTTTTTTCCTCTCAGAATCCTTTACCTTTTCAGTTCTATCTACGTTTAAGCTGTTTGAGCAAGTTCTTGTTGTCAAAGTACAGTTCTAAGCAGTAATTTTGAAGTAAGGCTGGTTATATAACCACACAATGCATTGCAATGGCATACATTTAATGTTAAAAAAGGAACTAATACTTTAATTATGCTGACACAAGTTCTAATATCAAAATATGAATGCCTGAGCATACGCGGTTATAAACTTCTAACTTCGAATCTTTGCCTGTTAATTGGTTATGCAGTGAAATTCCAGAGTACCATTTGGATCAGTACAAGCACAATACATGTAATACTACACTTTGTGGGCCATACCTGCAGATATTGTGTTGACTCTGACTCTATTTTTCCTTCCAGCTTCAAAGGCCAGGACCTTCAGCAAGAGAACACTACTCTTAAGCGATGCTCGCATTTGAAGCTAAAGGGAATAAAGTTGAAATTATTAGAAGAAAAAAAAAAGTAGCAGAGAACTTACTTTTGTGTCACTCTCCAAAGCAGCTTTTGCCGAACTCATACCGCCTCCATATCTATTAAATTCAGTGACGACAAGTCATTTAAAATAAGTAAATAAGGAAGATTGTGTTTCAGGAGGTGAGGGGAATCGTACCCAGGAATAATTCTTTCAGAAGCAATGTATGTCAGAGAGATTGAGGCACCGCCTACAAGGTAAGAAATATCTCAAAGTTCTAACAAGAAAAGGTCTATTTGGTGGAATAGCACATGATGAACTAATTTTGCCATATAGAGTTAGCTGAAACAAGCTCGCAGAGCTTTACCTGGATTTATTATTGGAAGAAAATGCCTCAGGAGAGAAACAAAAGAATAACTTGAGGCAGATACTGCTGCAAGATAGCCTTTTCTTGATGTCTCCAGCAGAGGTTTGCTAACCTACATTTACACTTTCAGATACCATAAAGGTTCCAATGAGAACTTCAGCAGATAATGGCGAAGAGTGTACCTCTGGACCATTTGCAAGTGAATGCACAAGGATATCAATTGTGCCAAAATCTTGTTTCACAGATTCAACAGCTTCCTACAATAAAACACCAATTGCACAGTTAATTGATCATGTTATCTTCCCGCTTTGATATAATTCTGCAGCATATATAATAATACCATCTCGCTGCATACAGTATAGTATTTTTAACTCCAAAAATGGACATGAGCTTTGATCTATTCAAGATACAACTAGAGATAGCACATGCCAGAGGAAGAACAGAATGATCTAATATAGATAGGTAGCTCATAACAAGAATCATTAATCATGCACAAAGTAAAAACTAGAAGTACTTAGTAAACAAAAAAGTCTTTTGATCAGTAAACAAAAAAGTCTTTGAGCATATACAAGTTGGATTAATGGAAATCTAGCTTCTCGGAACCATGTCAAATCTCTTATAAGTATCAAACCAATATTATGTGGAGTTCAATTTCAAACCATGTATAAAGTCATAGGCCCCATCAGAAGAGGAAAAAAAAACCATGTATAAACTAGTGCACTTGATTTATGTTAGATGCTCTTAATCAATAATGACAATGACTTCGGTTAAAGATAGCTTTCTACAAGATGAGCAGGTAGGGGCCATATCCAGCAGAAAAATATGAGAAACAACTTGAAAAATGTCAAACTTGATACCTTGACTGTCCAATTTGAGGATCCTGCATAGCGTTTGTTTGCTTTCACCTGGTTGATACCAATTGCATCTAGATAATTAGACTTGCACAGTTGTTCCGTAACTGGTTGAGAAGGATAAAGAGAAAAGCTAATCTTACATCCTCAGGAACATCTTCAGGACTGTCATAAACTGCATCCAGTGGGTAGACTTTAGCAATTTCCATCAATGAACCACCTGGCAACCTATTACAAAATATTGCAGCATCAATCAGTAGATGAAAGGAATGAAGAGTACAGTAGAAAAAAACAGAAATGCTCCATCCTTACACTCGCGATTCATCAAATTTTCCACGTCGTAGACTTGTCTCGAAGATATTCAGTGCCTAAATAAATTTATCACGAAAGATTATATCCTGGGCATGCTGTAGGGTAAGTGTGAATATATACAAAAATTCATAGATTTACTTACAGGCACCCATGTACCAACAAGAATTTCAGCGCCTGCAGCTGCAAGTGCCTTCGCAATTGCCCATCCATACCCATTATCATCTGCTATACCAGCAATAAATGCCCTCTTACCTGTGATTATGAGAAAAAACTATAAACAAACTGACATCTGGACTCCAAAATCCAATACAAAAATTCAAGTAGACTTTTGTGCGACCTCTTAAATCGATAGGCAACCCTGAAGCAGGCGCTTTATCAATTGCTCCAGACATTGCTTTTGGAACCATCCTCTCATATTTTACGGAAACAGACTTAAAGCTTTGACTCAGCTTTGTTGGTGAAACGTAAGATGAACTTCTAAGCTCAATACAAGATCTGCTTTTACTTTCAAAACCAAAACTGACATTGCTCAACTTTGACAAACAGGGAGACGCAGAAGCGCATTGTTTGACTGCTGCAATTTGCAGGCCAGGAGTTGCATTTGTAGCCATTTCCAGAAATTCACTTGACCAGAAGAATAAAGAGTCTGACAGATACTGCACCGATAATTCATTAGTACAACTAAAACAGTTGTGTAGCGAAAAAAATGGTTCAATCAATTAACTACTCAATGTCAAAATAGTTGGAGTTGGCTATCATATTAGTTAAATACATTTATGCTGGCCATCAACCCACTGCAACTCTCCTCATTTATCCAACTTTGGCGGAGTTTATATACCAAATCGTTACAAGACAATATCGATGCAGACTAGAACTGAGCTCAGAGATAACACCGGTTTTGTACCAAACAAACACTACTCTCTTTTAAAGAAGAATTAACAAAGAAAACTGCACTAAACTTTTTCAAAGGGATCAAACAATGAGCTAGTGTCTCCTTTATATTATGTGATGTAGCACCTAATTCAAGTCTAATTGAATATTATTCCTCAACTTGAACTTCCATACATCAATTAATTAGTAAGAAAAGAGACTACTGCAATCTTTCTTGAGTTATATTTTAATTTCTAAGCTAAAAAAGCGGCCTTATATGAAAACTAGAAAATATTTTCTTGTCAAACTCTATATCATAATATAAGACAACTATGTGCTGTAAAATGCCTTTTTTTTTTTGACAAGTGATTTTAGCAACATTTTTTAAGATCCCGGAGGACAATAGTGCACAGAGCCAAACAAGACAGTAGTTTTACACACTAAATTCAATCAAATGCAAAATGGGTATGCAATTTCCAGCTCAAAACTGCGAAATCACCAAACGGGTGATCCAACATTTGATCAATGCACAACATTTGAATCACAGTATAAGTTTTTTAAGAAAACTGACCTGTGAGATGAAGCAGTGGTGGAAAGATCGAAGCTTGACAAGAGAATGAAAGGAAATTTTTAGGGCTATATATGTAAGCGTATGTATGTCTTAGTTGGGTTTCGATGAAAACTAAGGTATGGCCGTTGGGCAGCTTTGAAAATGCCGAAGTGGAGAGTGTGTCACAGGTGGGACTTTGGTTGCTTTTGGTGAAATCAATATTTTACCCTTCATAACTTTGGGCTTTCACGAGAGAGGAAGTGGGAGTAGAAATGGCACCAGGCAGCTACTATCTGGGTCTGTTATTTATGAATTAGCTAGTGTGTCTTGAATTTCAGTTTTTAGTTTAATTTTTTAATATATTTGTCCGCAAGTTAAGAGTTTTAGTTTAAAATTTCAGGATAAAATAAATATTTGTTAATCTCTAAATAACATCCTTGAAAATAGTTATATGTGCACTTGCCCCGTGGAGGGAGGGGGAATATTTGCACCCTATAGCCTTTTTAGGCGACTCTTTAAATTATGTCCATGTTAACCTAATTGGATGAATTCTTTTTTCCATAAACCTAATACATTGAACTAACAAAGACTATGGAGAATTTTAATAGTTTAGTTGGGTGACTACTTCAACGTTCACCATATTAGTAAGGATTTAATTCTCCACATTATAATTCTCTTTCCTATTTTCCTTCTATAAAACTAACAAGAACAAATTTTAAATAGTAGCTTCAAAAGGTTATTTGTGCAAATGCTTCGTATGTGGGTCACACTGTCACGCTTTGATTTTTTGGGTTTACGCGATCAACACTAGAGGGCAAGTGCACAGATAGCCATTCTCAGGAACGCTATTTAGAGATTAGTCAGTATTTATTTTGTCCTGAAATTTTAACTAACAATCTTAATTTCAAGACATTTTTGTCCTGAAATTTGAATTGAAAAAATTAAAATTTAGGACGGACTGACTAATTTCTAAATAGCATCCCTTTAGAGTGGCTAGGTAGTGCCATTTCTACACACTAGATGTTCTTCTCACACCGAGCGAGCCAAACCCATTTATCCTTTCAACATTCAAGTCCATGACAAGCAATGATAAGGCAAATATAATACAATAACATACAGTAATCCACAATCTTATAAAATGAAATAACTTCCCAAATGGGTGTTACATGTACCACAGCTATCCCAAACACAATGTCAATGAAGCCTCCAGATGAATAACAAAATACTTGGGTTTGAGGAATATTAATTGTTGATGGATTATTTCTCTTATATCACTTTTAGTTATTGCAAATACTCGTGTTACTTAGGTCTCATTTGTTTTTTAAGATTAAAACGTGTGAATCTAAATACGCATTTGAACATTAAAATATTATATTCTGTTTGTTTTCTCTACATCTCAATATGTAAAACTTATATTTAATAAGTATAAATTCAAATTAAATAGTACGAATTAATATAATACTATATTAATAAAATATTTCTAAAAAATTATATGGTAATTAATGGTAATGATGCTAATAGTGGTGGTTGTGGGTGTCGACCGGGTAGTGACTGGTGTTGGTGTTGGTGTTGGTTGATAGTGGTGATTATGGATAGTAGATGTGGATGATACTAGTAGTTGATGGTGGTGATTGATGGTGGCGGTGACTAATAATAGTGATGGATGATATATAATGGTGGTTGATAATGATGATTGGTTTTGCGGTAATGATGGTTGGTGGTGATGGTTGTAAATGATGGCTAATGATAGCGACAACTAACATTCGTACTTGGAAGCGCCGGTGGTTGTGGTTGAAGATGGTGATTAATGGGTGGTGGGTAGTTGGTAGTCTATAATGGTGGGAGACGACGATAACGGTGGTAATGGTGATTACTGGTGAAAGTGTAGGAGTAATAATAAAATATCATTTTTTATATAAATTCTTGAATGTATGACATGTTAATGCTATTATGACTCTGCTATAGATCTTAATCGTTAAAATACCCATTAAGTGATCGTAAAATTGAAAAAACAAGCAGACAAAATGACTAAGATTTATATTTAAAAAACAAACGCACTTAATGACTAAGACCGGAATAATTAAAATTTAGACCTTCATTAAGTGCAAACAAATGAGGCCTTATTCACATTCAATTTTGTATAAAATAATACAGTAAAAATAGCACGGTATAATCAGTTTTTGGACTGGTCATTCAAAAATAACCAGCGTTTACCAAGTCAATGAAAAATAGTCACTATTTTGCTGCAACAGAGACCGGTCCAGCATAATATACCGGAGTTCGGAGCACCTGTGTATAAACTCCAGCATATTATGCTGGACCGGTATACTTTGCTGGCTCCAGTATAATATACTGGAGACTGGAGCACCGGTGCTCTAAACTCCAGTATATTATGCTGGAGTTCTAGTGTACTTATGCTGGAACTCCATCATATTATACTGGAGTTCCAACATACTTATCCTGGAACTCTAGTATAATATGTTAGAGTTCAAGTATACTTATGCTGGAACTCCAGCATAATATACTGGCGTATTTTTCGGGTTTTGAACAGTGTTTTCGCTCAGATTTATCTTTACATGAAAAGTGGTTAAATTTCGATTACTTTTGAAACTAGGCTATTTTTGAACGACCAATTATAAATCTGCCAATTTTTGAATTTCTCCCAATAATACAATGGTATTTGAATAAAATACAAATATTATTTGTACGCAGGTTTATGGCTAAACTAAAACTTTTGCCAAATTCACAGAGTTGTACTCCCTCCGGTCCTTTTTAGTTTTCATGGTTAGTAAAATAATTGACCCAAAATATTTATCATTTTAGGAAACCAAGAAATAATTGATTAATTTGTTTCACCTTTATCCTTACTTTAATAAACGTAGAGAGAGGCTAATTTTGATGAAACCAAGAGTAATAATAATTTGATATCAAAGAACTAATAAAAGTAGTTTACTTAAAATCTTTTTTCCAATAATATTTTCTTATATGGCATGTAAATGTCAAAGGGAAAATACATGGGGACACATTGTACTATGACTCTTTTCACAAAGGAACACTCAAACTTTAGGAAGGTCTAATTACCTTCCCAGACTAATTGAAAGTAGTATTGATACAACCTTTTGATACTAGTACAAGTTTTAAGGTTTAATGTGCATATCACGCACCAATCTTGAATCGCCATATAATTCCTTTTTTTTGCTACCTTTATTTTCTTTTTCAGTTTTTATTCTCTTTAGGTAATAGTCACTGTAGATATATAAAATTTATTAAGTTTAATCCATACAAATTCGCATTGAATCTTAATTTTATTTGGGTTAAATAATTAATTTGGACTTTACAAATTAAATTAGTCCATTTTATTATTTTCAAGCCCAAGATCCATTTCATCTTAAGGCTCAGGCTCATGCCATGTGTCAAGTGACATGGCATATCCAGTCAAACTCTAAGGCAACAAGATGACGCCACGTGTGAAATGTGTGGCAATCCCAGTCCAAAACGGTGACCAATCAAGAATTGATAGGTGTCTAAAATGACATGTCTTGGCCAATCACAAGCAAGCTTATCACATAGCTTGTGAGATAAGTTTGATGACTCACATGAGCCAACCAGAATCAAGCAAGAGAGTTCATATGTAGTTGGACTATCCATCCTCTATAACAATAAATAGAGGGGCTACATAACTCTTTGGGAGGACATTCAGAATTGGAGAAGAGCATTCCACAATTGGTGAAAGCATCCACAAACAGAGAGATCAATCATCAAGTGCATAGTTCTTCAACAGAGGAGTGATAAACGGAGTTCTTTCCGGAGATAAACCCGAAATAACAAAGTGTTGCTCGATGTTCTTGGAGATTAAATACATCACAAGGAGATCTCCATCGTCTTACATTGGAGAAAGACACTTCTCAAGCCCTGGAATTACGGAGAATTTCATAGAGGAGAATCAAAGAATACATAGAATTGTACTCACAATATTCATCAATAAAATCTCTTTTTTTCTTCATAATACTTTTGTTGCAGTTTATTTTCCATACTACAAAAATTTGTTACGAACAAATTTTGGCACGCGCAATGGGACGTCATGTGAGATATGCTCTTCTTTGCCATCTCCAAGGAGGCGAAGTATTCGGATCCTTCCGAGCCACTAGCCTTGAACTTGCTCGAGTGATCAAGCCAACATGACTACGCTCAACGGATGCATCAGTAGTGGTATCTTTGCATGGAACATCATCACACTTCCGGAAGGCCATCCTAGCAGTAGATTTGTAGTTTCTAGTACTGATAAAAAAGGAAAGCAACAATGAGCTTGCTCCAATAAAAACACAAGAACATTATGATAACGGAAAAGTTGTCATATGTTATGCAACAATTTCCTTCACAGATGATGACTTGCTGCTGGGGTCTAAGCCACATAACAGACCTTTTATTTGTTATAGGGGCCATTCAGGAACAACGTCTCAATCACATACTTGTTGATGATGGTTTGACGCCAAAGATTGTGCTAAAAAAGTTTGGGATCTCTATCAATGAGCTATTCAAAAGTAACCTAACAAATCCAAGGTTTCAACCAAGGAGGATAACGAGCCATAGGTATGATCCACGTGGGATTATTCATTGGTGATATGAAGACAAACACCCTGATTCACGTCATAGATGCTAAAACATCATACAACTTGCTGCTTGGACATCCTTGGGTTCATGAGAATGGAGTGGTATAGTCTACTTTCCATCAATGTATGAAGTACAGAAGAGATGGAGAAATAGTCAAAATTGATGCAGACATCAATCTTTTCATTGAGACAAAGTCGTACTTTGCAGATGCAAAATTCTACCCAGATTCTTGTGAATAGTATGGAGAAACCATCATCAGTCGAAGACGCTGATGTCAATTCAAAAGAAGAAAATGAGTCTCAATGGACTACCACCAAGCTGTCCAAGAAGACAACTGAAGAAGTCTACATTAATCTATCATCATATGAATGTGACATACAAACAAAGACTGATAAAGAACATCCAATTTTCTGCTATGGTCCACGTGAGTGTTGAAAGAAAGGGCAACCTTTATTAGAAGAATGTACTGCAAAGAAGAAATTAAGTCACATAGCGATTCAAGATTTATAGGAGCATATGACCGTCTCAATTGCACGAATCTCATCAGTGACTTGTGAGTCTACTAAAGGCAATCTCCAAACTGATAAAATAAAAGGGCTTTAATCCTAAGGCCTTCATACTGCTTGAAAATTCTGGTTACAACTTCTCCAATCCATCAAAACTAGTAGAACTTAAAGATGAAGTCACTGGTGAAAAGATACATAAGCTCAACGAGTCCCAAATGAAGTTGAGAAAGCAAGGGCACTATGTCGCCGCTCCAAAGTTTGGCAGAGCCTCTTCGAATTTCATCTAAAAGAAGCAAAGAGATAGCTTCATCACAATATACCTCGGTAAAGGAGATGAAGGAATTTAAGGGCAAGAAAATAAAATAACGGGCTTTAGTGTTTGATCGCATTGGAGGCTCAACCCCTTAAGTCTCGGTATTTGAAAGGCTAAGTCACAAAGGTGAATGTGTATCTTCCAAATGTCTAAAGGAAGTCTTAACTACCTAAAATACCTCCTTCTTTTGTCTCCTGGTAACCATAAGGAGTCACCATCTAGAAAGATACTGTCAAAACATAAGGAGCAAGTCCATTGAGGAGCGGGGTCATTTTGAAATTGTTGATGACAAAGAAATCTGTAGTGCTTTCCCATCACGTATGAAGAGTAAGTCTATTGTGTCAATATCCACAGACGGTCCACTGAAGTGCAAAGGAGAACCATTGTTTATACTTGCCAGCCTCATAAAGAAGCAGAGAAATAGAAAGAAGTAATGCCAACCATCCAAGAAATTCAAAGAGAAAAGTCAGACTTTGTGAAAACATCCTATCATATAACTGTGGAAGATAGCCATGACTTGATGTTAATGATGAAGTACACGAGGCTCTCCCTCAACTAGAAGATGCGGGCAATCAATTGTAGATGAGTTTTAGGACCTCAATTTAGGAACTCCAGAAGATCCACGCCCCACCTTCATTAGTGCATTTCTTATGCCTTAGGAGGAGGAGGAATACTCCAAGTTATTGACCGAGTACAAAGATGTCTTCTCTTGGTCATATAAAGAAATTCCCGATCTTAGTCCTAAGGTAGTCGGTCATCATTTAGGGATCAAAAGTGGAGCATGCCATGTGAAGCAGTCACAACACATGTTTCGACCGATCTAGTACCACAAATCAAAGTCGAAGTCAACAAGCTTATCGGGGCGGGATTTATTCGAGAGGTGAAGTACCCATCATGGATATCGAATATTGTACATGTCAATAAGAAGAATGGTCAAATACGTATTTGTGTTGACTTTCGAGACCTAAACAAGGCATGTCTGAAAGATGACTTTCCGCTACCAATTATTGAATTCGCGGTTAATGCTACAACATGGCATGAAGCTATGTCATTCATGGATGGGTCCTTCAGATACAGTCAAATCAGAATGTCTCCAAGTTGCGACCAAACGCACACACAAGTATACGTGGTCGTCAAGTAATAAAGTGACTAAAAGTCAGATGTCGAACCCACGAGGATTTGTGATTAACTATTAACTAAATTAGACTATCCTAATTATCTAAACAAGAATTAAATCTAGAAGTATTTGATTCTAAGCTAATTAAAATAAAAAGAAAACAAATAATAAACTCTGAACAAAGGAAGAGTAGATTTTTATGTTATCAATGTGATGAAAACGATCTAGGGTTATAGGCTATCTAACATTCCTATTGTATTTTTCAATTAAATTGACTAACTAATTTATCTAGCTTATTGGTTGACAGGGTTAATATTGCTCATAAGAATCTGTCGAGTTCTTACTCGTCTATTCAAGCTAACCTAACGCCTATATGTCTATGGAGTTAGAATCAACAAGAATAAAATTATAATTCCTTTACATCAACCAAGCAAGGCAAGTAGGTATATGTCTATCCTAACCGCGAATCTGTTCCCGGAAGCTCAGGTTCATAAACTTTCTCTACTCAATCCTATATGCAATCTAGAATTCCCACTTTCGAGTTTAATTCTAGATTCGTAGATAGTATTCAATTGATGATCAAGCAATCAAATAATTAAGCGCAAGATTGAATAAATAAACCAACATGATAAACTAAGAAATCAAAATCAATATCCGAATAACAATAGTCATGAGAGAACGACAACCCTAGAACGTGAAGTTTATCTCCACATAGACATATTAGAAAAACAACAAAGCATACAAAGAAACATAAGAGTTACTAAGTTTGATGGAAAAAAGATGAAACTCGGCCTCCACGGTGGCTCTGTGCTCTCCCTAGGTCAAAAGTATGTCCAAAGTTACAAAATGACATTTTTACATGTATTTATACCAAGTAGGGTTGGGCCCAGATGAAAACACCTTCTCTTGCACAAAATAGGACTCTGACTTTGTAAAATTTGTACCATGCGACATGCCATGCGGTGTGCTTGTGGGGAACTTCAGAGAGCATGCAATTTGAGGGCAACAACAATTTACACAGCAATAGCGCGCCACTCGGCACCCCACGCGGCGTGGCAATGGAAATTTGGAAAAATATAAAACATGAAAGTTGTAGCCCTTGTAAATATCTTTCTAGTGATATATTGTGGAGCCCAAACAAAATTTTGAGCGAAAAGTTATGTGCATTTTATTGGACAAGGCTCAGTATTCATGCTCTATTCTTTGTTTCGTTCTTAAAGTGCACTATCATCCATTGATCCCCGAACACAATCCCAACTTAATCCTTGAGATTTTACTCAAACTTCAAAGCTCCAGAATAGCTTGAATTCATTCCATAATATCTACATAGATCGGAATCACTCCGACAGGCATAAAACACATAATTTGTGCAAAACACTAGCAATTAAAGCTCAAATTCAATTAAAGTGAAGTAAATTAGAGTGTAATAAGCGACTAAAATACATAATTATAGCCTATCATCAACACCCCACACTTAAGCCATTGTTCGTCCTCGAGCAATCAAACTACACTTTATATAGACACGACCTCTTTAAACAATTCTCCTAACTCATCACACCAAGAATATTTAAAATAGACTAAGCACAAGAGTGTAACATCTTCATCTCAATATTTGACTCACAAGTACCACGCATTATTCACAACTTACTCACTTACTCTAACGTAGAGGTCAACAATATTGCCTTTACTTCATGAATCAAGTGCTCCCATACAACAATAAAGAGTAGTACCACACACAATAAAAATTAATACAATTAGGAGCTCAAGATAGAAAGAATTCACTCACTCTCAGGAACAACATTTATAGGCCATAAAGATGAACCATAGGCTTGCCCGTAGTGTACTACTCTACTAATTGAGCTTATTTAGTCTAGGATCAAGTAGGACTTTAATCGGTTGTAATGTAGGCTGCGGGACAGGTAGGATACATTTAGATATAAGAGTAACTACACCTCTCTAAGAACTTTAATACATACACTTTAACATTTGAAATCTCATACTTATGTCAAACCATACTCCACCTTCATATCAATGTATGCTAACTCCATACTTTCTTTAAGCACAATTACATCAAGAGTTACCACTATCAAGGAATATTTTTCACAACAATATGACTATTTTTTTCTTTCTTTTTCAATTCAAGTGGATCTTACTTTTTCAAAATAGTGCGCCTTCCTCCTTATTTCATTAGTTACATTCAAAAGCCAAACCAACCACCCCACACTTTAACTTTTATAAAATTCATAACAATTCAAGTGCTCATGAGAGGTGAAAAGGTTCAAATAGACGGTTAATTCAAACAAATGGGTAAGACTTGTAATGTGGTTACCAAAGAAATAATATATATATATATATATATATATATATATATATATATATATATATATATATATATATATATATATATATATATATATATATATATATATATATATATATATATATATATATATATATATATATATATATATATATATATATATATATATATATATATATATATATATATATATATATATATATATATATATATATATATATATATATATATATATATATATATATATATATATATATATACAATGCACAGAATAACACAAAATCTCACATACACATGGCACATAACCAACTTCAAAGAGCATGCAATTTGAGGGCAGTAACAATTTACACAGTTGTGGCGCGCTATACGGCGCTCCACACAGTGCGGCTATGGAAATTTGGAAAAATGTAAGAGATGAAATTTTTATCCCTTTCAAATAACTTTCCAATGATATATTGTGGAGCCCAAACGGATTTCTGAGCAAAACGTTATGTGCATTTTACTGGACAATGCTCAATATGCCTGCTCGATTCTTTGTTTCGTTCTTAAAGTGTATTATCGTCTGTTGATCTCTGAACACGATCCCAACTTAATCCATGGGCTTTTACTCAGACTTCAAAGCTCCAAAATAGCTTGAATTCATTCCATAACATTTACATAGATCGGAATCACTCCTACATGCATAAAATATGCAATTTGTGCAAAACACTAGTGATTAAAGATCAAATTCAATTAAATTACAGTAAATTAGAGTGTAATAAGCAACTAAAATACGTAATTATAGCCTATCATCACTCCAAAAAATGAAGAGTGTACTGCTTTCCGAACTCCAAAAGGGATATACTGTTACAAAGTGATGCCCTTCGGTTTGAAGAATGCTGGTGCCACCTACCAACGTGCAATGCAAAATATATTTTATGACATGCTTCTCAAGAGGGTTGAATGCTACGTCGATGACTTGGTGGTGAAGACGAAGAGTAGGCGTTACCAACTTGAAGACCTTCGAATTATTTTTGAAAGGTTATGAAAATTTGACATGAAGATGAATCTACTCAAATGTGCATTTGGAGTTACCTCAAGAAAGTTTCATGGCTCATTGGCGTCATCGTTGAATTGAAGTTGATCCCGCAAAGATTGACGTCATTCAGAAAATGCCTGAGCCGAAGAACTTGAGGGAGCTTCGAAGTCTCCAAGGAAACTTAGTATTCATCCGGAGGTTCATCTCTAATTTGGACGGATGGTGTCAACTCTTCAATCATCTATTGAGGAAGGATATCCCTTTTCATTGGGATCAGTCATATCAAAACGCTTTTGAAAGCATCAAAAGATACTTGTTGAATTCCTGTGTTAGGAGCGCCAATGCTTGGGAAGCCATTGATACTCTATATCGCAGCACAAGAACATTCACTTGGGGAATACTTGCTCAAGAGAATGAGGAAGGAAAGGAACTAGCATTGTACTACCTTAGTCGAACTCTAATAGGAGCTGAGTTGAACTATACGCATGTTGAGAAAATATGCTTAGTGTTACTTTATGCAATTAAGAATCTAAGGCATTATTTTTAAGCATACACTATCAAACTCATCTCTCGAGCAGATTGATCATGTCCAAAGCACACCTAAAAAGAGATATAAAACGGTCGTATGTAATAATAGAAACCCAACTAAGAATCGGGGTCGAATCCACGTGGAGCGAAGATGAGAGTTAGGGGTATATATTTCAAATGAGCAATTAGATTATATAGATTACACTTACACAACAATGATTTGTTTACTATTCCTAATGTTACTCTAATGATTGCAAAAAAAGAAAGAATGAAAACTAGAAATAGTTGTTCTCACAGTTTTTCCGAATGGATAAAAAGCCTAGGGCTACAAACATGACCTAGGTGTTTGCCTAATGGGATAAAGACTTTAATGCTTGTTGTGTTGATTGGGATGTATTATAGCTCTCAACTCTAAATTACCCACTCAATATCTCTTGGTTAGAGAGTGGTTTTGCCCAATTTGGCTTTCTCAAGACCAAATGGGTATCACCCAAAACAGTTAATAAGAGCTCAAGCTGGGTTATTACTATCTCTAGGTCGAACCTTTTAATTGGGTTAATTAATTTCTCAATTAACCCAATTCCTTGTTAGCTAAGTTATCTTAGACTAGGTCTCTCCTTCTCAAGTAGAGACTAAGTCAAATAGGCATGAATTAATGTTTGCAACCATTAATTCTAAAATTGAAGCATGAACTAGGCTAAATAATCAACACTCAATCATAAACAAGCATAAAATTAATTACTCATAAGGTTTACATACTAGGGTTGGGTCACAACCCTAATAAAAATCTAGCTACTCATAGTAGGTTTTGAAGAAAACAAAGAAAAAAAGCTAATAAAACTCATAATGAAAGATTAAAATGATGAAATCTAATAATAAAATGTTCAAATAAGCTAAAAATTCCTAAAATAGCAAATAGAACGGCTACAACAACTTCAGATGTTCAAACTTGACCTAATTTTATGAAACTCGTCTATTTACACAAGGCTAAAAATCTCGGACAAAAATGCCCATCGGGAGGTTCTGCGGCCACACAACTCCATGTGCGGTCCGCAGATTTCTTCTTCTGGAAGGAAGTGAAGTTTTGTGGCCGCACATTTTTGCACTGAGGCCACGAGGCAATCTTCTATGGTCCGCACAATTAGGATTGCGGCCACAAGGCAACTCTTCTGCGGCCGCACAATTCTTGTGCAGTCCTCAATCCATAGAGGCTCTGGACTCGGTCCTTTTGCAAACTCTCTGATCTTCGACTCTTAGCCCAGCTTTGTGGCCGCACAATTCATGTGCGGTCTGCACTTTGTGCACATTTATGCTAAATTCTTCCTTTTGGTTTGCGGCCGTAGATGAAATTCTGCGGTCCACAATTTCTTCTGCGGTCACAAAATTCCTTCTGCGGACCGCACATTTGTGCTTCTGTGCCCTTTTATTGCCTTATGCTTCAGAATACTCCTTTTTGAGTCAGATTTTATCTCGGGAGATCAACTTCCATCATTCCTGCAATTTTGCACAATTTTATTAGTTTTGAGAACATAATTCAATGCTTTTAGACTAAAACAAAAGCTAAAAGGTGCTAATAACCAGTCAAAATCCCCACTTATCAACTCCCCCAAACTTAAGTCTTTACTTGTCCTCAAGCAAATAAATTAATTCCCACCTCTAAAAGTTAAAGGTTACTTCAGCGAGTGCAAATGTGAGCCACCCACACATCAGTTAGGACTAACAATTACCCACACTACTCATGTATTATCAACAATGCGACAAGATAAACATTTATGCACATATAGTTCTAACGTGACATTTGAGCTTCAAGAATTGACTTTACTCATCAAGGACTCTTGCTCTATCATGTACGTCATGGTGGACTCTAACCTCTTCCTCTATACTTTCCATTTGCGTGGATCACTTAAGAAATTTAGCACTCATATCCAAAGATTTATGAAAGGTTCACTCATCTCTCTCAATAGAATGTCGCAAGTACGGCTTCAAGTACCATAGGCTTTCGCCTCATGTAGATTGCCACTAATGTAATCTCGCTCGGCTTGAAATCAAGTAGGAATCTTTTGTGATGTAATGAAGGCTTTTGGATAGGGTTGGATAGAGTATGGGTGAGTGGTTACACCTTTCCTTAAGTGCTCCATTTTTTCATTTCTCGGCTCACACTTTGCCAATTCATTGAGGCGCTTTCTTTTCCTTGGGGGACTAGAGAGACTTAACATCATTCTTTCTTTATCATTACATTCATTTTCTCCCTCTTTGATTTCTCCATGTTTGGGATCATTACCTATCTTTGAATCCCTTCAACTCTCCCACTTACTCAATTTTTTGCATTTTTCTTTTTGTTCTTTTAGTTTTCTTGCCTTTCCTTCTCATCATTTCTTTTCTCTTTTTGTGCCTTTATACCTTTTTCAAGTTCCTCGTCTCTCCCCCAAACTTACATTTTTATCTATTTATTTCACAAGAGTGTTAAGAAAAAGGGTATCAAGATAGGGTCACGACAAAATGGGTAAAGACTTGTAACATGGTCATCAAATAAGAAAGGCTCGAGACTCAAAGGGGTTGACTAGGTATAATGACATTGGTTGTCAATACAAACTCAAACGGGCCAAGGAGGGCCTACAATCACTTTCCAAACCAAGCAAAACTTAGGATTTCACCTTAAAACACATTCAGGGCAAGTTCTAGACCCTTCGCACGGGTATTTGAACTGGCAACAGTTCATCTCACCCCTCACGCAACCGGATTGTTAAAAAGGACAGTCAAGGTCCCACAAATACCACATTCAAGTTTTAAAATCACCATGGTCCAATTAAAGCACTCAATGGTTTCCAAAGTCAACACAAGAGTCATAAAGTCACTAACTAGAGCTATTTCTTTCAAAAACCTTGTTTATAATCATAAGCATGTAGTTAAGTGTGTTGGTACCATTTGAAGCATGTTTGACTCTTCGAGCATGACTTAATTAGGTCTTTTTATTCATTACTACTACTACTATTACCTAAACACCAAAAATGGACTCATTCTTTTTAAGAAGGTTGTCACGCCATCCATCGTTGGAATGAGTCACCCTGTTCATACAATAGATACCTTTGGAAAGAACCGTGGCATTAAGAAAACCAAAGGCTTATTATCTACTAAAACATAAAAAGAAGCTACTAAATCAAACAAAAAAGCTACTGAATCAAACTAAGAACTAATAAAGAAATAAAAATAAAGAAGCAAATAAACGAAAATTACTAACATAATGAGAAAAAGAGAGAGAATATATACACAATAAGAAAAGAGAAAATAATATCAAGTTATTATAGGCCAAATGTCTCAGAATGTGCCAAATATGGTCAATAAACTCCAACCCTCAAATAAAGATAAGCATTGTCCCCAATTCTTAACAAAAATAAGAGTAAACGAAGGGATAGAGTGAAGAAAACTCCCCATGGCTCCTTGGACATCTCTGTGTCCCTAGAAATGTCACCGCCCTTGGTCTCATCCAAGTGAATCTCATCATCCTCAACTCTGGGTGTGACTAGGTTGGTGAACATCTGACGCACTGCCTCGGCAGTGTCGGCAGCCAGGTTTGGCTCCTCAGACTGGCCAGCTGATGCCACCGGTGCTGATGGTGCTATAGGATCTGGGCCTGAATGGTGTGGGTTAATCAGTATGTCAAAGGGGAGATCTCGGCTGCAGCAAGCTTGGTCACCTGTCCACTGACTTCTTGCTGGCCTCGGACTTTCTCAGTTTCTTTACTTCTTTTCTCAGCTCTTCGATCACTGACCCGTGCTATACCAAAGTAACCAAAGTAGCCATAATAACGTTCTGGTTCTCTAGGAGCTTCTTTAATGCATCTTCAACTGTCAGGGGAATTTGAGGTACCTGAATAGAAGACTGTGCTTCAACAGTACTGGATAAGTCAGAAAACTTTATAGTGGCTGTCTGCATCCAGTTTTTGAGGCTCGCCAACGTCTGGGAGACTCGCAGCTAAAAAGTGGGGCAGCAGGCATAGGCACCGGCCTCAAAGATAAAGTAGAAGCTGTGGAAAGGGATGCAGAATGGTCTGAAGATGATGGTGGAGGCATAGTTGTGGCACTAGGAGAAGGCTCGGCCGAAGTAGATGGAACATCAACTGCCTTTGCCACTACCACGGCTAGCTCATCAAACTGGCCTGTGGTGGTAGATGACTGACCTTTTCTCTTTGGGTTATTCACATCCATCAGTGAGTACCAAGAAAAAGCCTTCTTTGGCTTCACCTGTGTGTCATAATCCATCGGCTCTACCCTCGCATCCGTAAGATATTTTGTAATAGTGTTGGGATACGAGTAAGACGAGTCATCTTGACGAGCAATCACTGAGATCTTGGCTAATATCACGACACCACATTCATAGGGTACCCGACCATGATAGAAGCAACCAGAACTGCCCAAGGGATCGGAAGATAAGTCTCATTATGGCATGGGTCCAATCTGCTGCAATACCCCTTTGCCTTGAAACTCAGAGTGCTCGTGTGGATAGGAACCCCAGTGGCTTGGGTGGTGGTGGCCTAGGTGCTTCTAGAATCTCTGCTAACCAAGGCCGGGTTGTATCTCCTATTTCATACTTCTCCAAATATTCCTTTGGCTCGATATTTTCGAAACCCAAGTACGTGTTGTGTATATGTTGGTCAAATCTCACTTTGAGGTTACGCACTTTGGTTACCTTTGTCCCCTTTTTGATATGCACCACATTTACATAAGATTCCCAAACAAGGTACTCTTTGGCATCCACGACACTCTGGGTAAACTACATCCACCCCTTGCGTTCCTTGAACTGTCTCAACACTGCTGGGTTGTACTTCTCCAGATCTTTCAACTAAAATTGTCGCTCAAGAGTAAGCATCCTCATTGGCCACCAAGTGCTAAAGCTGGTGAAGGAAGCCAAGCTGACATGCCATATGGTGAGGGATTGCCCCAGACTTTGGAGGGGTGCACCTCCACAGACTTCTCAGCCATACCATGCCCCATAAAGTTCCCAGGCTATGATTACAGCACCAGTTGCTACCCCACCTGCCCAGACAGCTAGAGGTGGAGGTCGGGGAGGTATAGGTTGCCCTAGAGGTTGCCCTAGACAGCTAGAGGTGGAGGTCGGGGAGGTAGAGGTTGCCCTAGAGGGGGAGGCCAAGCCAGATATTATGCCCTTCCTGCCCGTATTGAGGTTGTCGCATCTGATTTTGTCATCACAAGTATTTTCCTAGTTTGTCATGGAGATGCATGGATTCTATTCGATCCAGGCTCCACTTATTATTATGTGTCCTCTTATTTTGCCCCGTATTTGGGCGTACCTTGGGATTCTTTGGGTTCCTCTATTTATGTTTCTACTCTTGTGGGAGATTCTCTTGTTGTGGACCGCATTTATCGATCGTGTTTGGTTTCCCTTAGTGATTTTGAGACCAGAGCCGATTTATTATTGCTTAGCATGGTAGATTTCGGTGTTATCATAGGCATGGACTAGTTGTTGCCCCACTATGCTATTCTTAATAGTTACGCCAAAAATGTGACGCTGGCTATGCCAGGTGTACCGCGAGTAGAGTAGAGGGGTACTTTAGATCACACTCCCAGTAGAGTTATTTCTTTCCTTAAGGCTCAGCACATGGTTGATAATGGGTGTGATGCGTATCTAGCCTATGTGAGAGATGTCAGTATTGATACCCCTACAGTTGATTCAGTCCCAGTAGTACGAGATTTCTCTGATGTGTTTCCAACTGACCTTCCGGGCATACTGCTCGATAGAGATATTGATTTTGGCATTGATTTGTTGCCGGGCACTCAGCCCATTTCTATTCCTCTGTATCGTATAGTCCCTCCTGAGTTGAAGGAGTTAAAGGATCTGTTACAAAAATTGCTTGATAAGAGTTTTATTCGGCCTAGTGTATCACCTTGGGGTGCTCTTGTCTTGTTTGTGAAGAAAAAGGATGGTTCTATGCGTATGTGCATTAATTATCGCCAGTTGAACAAAGTTACAGTGAAGAACTGGTATCCTTTGCCTCGTATTAATGATTTGTTTGACCAGTTACAGGGTGCACGAGTGTTTTATAAGATTGACTTGCGTTCAGGTTACCATAAGTTGAAGATTCGGGAGCCAGATATCCCGAAGACTGCCTTCTGGACTCGGTATGGTCATTACGAGTTCCTTGTTATGTCATTTGGGCTGACCAATGCCCCAGCAGCCTTCATGTATTTGATGCACAATGTGTTCCGACCATATCTTGACTCATTTGTCATTGTCTTTATTGGTGATATTCTAGTATACTCTAGGAGTCGGGATTTTGTGGCATTCTTGGGTCACGTGGTGTCGAGTAAGGGGATAAAGGTGGATTCGAAGAAAGTGGAAGTAGTGCAGAGTTGGCCCAGACCATCCTCAGCTATAGAGATCCGCAGTTTTCTTGCCTTGGAGGGTTATTACCGTCGATTTATTGAGGGATTTTCATCTATTGCAGCACCTATGACCAGGCTGACCCAGAAGGGTGCTCCGTTCCAGTGGACAGAAGAGTGTGAAGTGAGCTTCCAGAAGCTCAAGACAGCTTTGACTACAGCCCCAATTTTGATCTTACCTACAAGTTCGGGGTCTTATACTGTCTATTGTGATGCCTCGATGATTGGTCTTGGAGCGGTATTGATGCAGGACAGTAGGGTGATTGCCTACGCGTCCAAACAATTGAAGGTACATGAGAAGAATTATCCTGTCCATGATCTCGAGTTAGCTGCTATTGTTCACGCCTTGAAGATCTGGCGTCATTATTTGTACGGTGTTCCTTGTGAGATCTATACTGATCACCGGAGTTTACAGCACCTATTCAAGTAGGAGGACCTTAATTTGCGCCAGAGGAGGTGGTTAGAGCTACTGAAGGACTATGATATCACTATCTTGTATCACCTGGGCAAGGCCAATGTGGTGGCCGATGCTTTGAGTCACTGGGTGGAGAGTTTGGGAATTTGGCTTATCTACCAACAGCGGAGAGGCCCCTGGCGATGGATGTTCAGGCCTTAGCCAGCTAGTTTATGAGATTGGATCTTTCGGAGGCCAGTCAGATTCTAGCTTGTGTGATTTCTCGGTCTTCTTTATTTGATCGTATCAGTAGCATCAGTATGATAACCCTCATTTGCTCGTCCTCAAGTACAAGGTCCTGCATGGCGATGCCAGAGATGTGACTATTGGTGATGACGGAGTATTGATGATTCAAGGTTAGGTATGTGTACCCAATATTGATGGGCTTTAGGAGCTAATTCTAGAGGAGACCCATAGTTCGCGGTATTCCATCCATCCGAGTGCCGCGAAGATGTATCAGGATTTGAGGCAACACTATTGGTGGAGGCGGATGAAGAAGGATATAGTTGGGTTTGTAGCTCGATGCCTCAATTGTCAGCAGGTAAAGTATGAGCACCAGAGACCGAGTGGTTTACTTCAGTAGATAGAGATTTTGGAGTGGAAGTGGGAGCGGATCACCATAGATTTCATAGTTGGACTCCTACGGACTTTGAAGAAGTTCGATGCCATTTAGGTTATTGTGGATCGGCTGACCAAGTCTGCGCACTTCATTCCTGTGTGTACCACCTATTCTTTGGAGCGGTTGGAAGAGATTTATATCCGGGAGATTGTTCATCTGCATGGTATTCCAGTTTCCATCATTTTCGACAGAGGTACTCAGTTCACATCACGGTTATGGAGGGTCGTGCAACATGAGTTAGGTACTCGGGTGGAGTTGAACACAACATTTCACCCCCAGACGGACAGACAGTCCGAGCGCACTATTCAGATTCTTGAGGATATGCTCCGTGCGTGTGTTATGAAGTTTGGATGGTCTAGGGATCAGTTCTTGCCACTGACAGAGTTTGCCTACAATAACAGTTATCAATCCAGCATTCAGATGGCACCGTATGAGGCTTTATATGGTAGGCGGTGTAGATCCCCGGCAGGTTGGTTTGAGCCGGATGAGGCTAGATTATTGGGCACAGACTTGGTTCAGGAAGCCTTGGAGAAGGTTAAGGTGATTCAGGATAGACTTCGCATAGCCTAGTCCAGACAGAATAGTTACGCGGACCGGAAGGTTCATGATGTTTCCTATATGGTTGGAGAGCGGGTCTTGCTTCGGGTTTTGCCTATGAAGGGCATTATGAGATTTGGGAAGAAGAGAAAATTGAGTTCGAGGTTTATTGGTCCGTTTGAGATATTGCGACGTGTTGGGGAGGTCGCTTATGAGCTTGCTTTACCTCCCATCTTGGCAGGAATTTATCCGGTATTTCATGTTTCAATGCTCCGGATGTATCACGGTGATGCATCGCATGTGTTGGATTTCAGTTCAATCCAGTTGGACAAGGATCTATCTTATGCTGAGGAGCCAGTGGCGATATTGGACAGGTAGGTTCTAAAGCTGAGGTCAAAGAACATTGCATCAGTGAAGGTTCAGTGGCGGGATCAACCGGTCGAGGAGGCGACTTGGGAGACCGAGCAGGATATGCGCAGCCGTTACCCTCATCTTTTTATCACTTCAGGTATGTTTCTATCGTTTGAGGATGAACGAATATTTTAAAAGGGGGAGGATGTAATGACCCGGCCGGTCATTTTAAGAATTAATGCCCTGATTCCATATTAACTACTTTTCATGTGTTCTTTTCTGTTATTGTGAGTTGCCGAGAGGATTCGTTCGGAGTTTCGAAGAGTTTTGGGACACTTAGTCCCTAAATGAGAGTTTAAGCTTTAGAATTTGGGCTATCGTCGGAGCAGTGTGAAGACTGCCTCGAAATGGAATTATGTTGATCCTGTTAGGTCCGTTTGGTGATTTCGTACTTAGGGACGTTTTCAAATTATGTTTTGGAAGTCCGTAGCTTAATTAGGCTTGAAATACCGAAAGTTGAATTTTTAAAGTTTCCGATTTGATAGTGAAAATTTGATATCGGGGTCGGAATCCGATTTCGAGAGATGTAATAGCTCCGTAGGCTTCAACGTGACTTGTGTGCAAAGTTTGGGGTCAATCAGACTTGGTTTGGTTGGTTTTATCATCGGGTGTAGGATTCTTGAGATTTCTAGTTCATAAGGCTTGGATTGGAAGGTGATTCGTGGATTTAGCATTATTTGATGTGATTCGAAGGTTGGAATAAGTTCGTATGATGTTTTAGGATTGGTTGGCATGTTTGGTTAAGGTCCCGGGGACCTCGGGTGTGTTTCGGATGTCTAACGGATTGGAAATTGGACTTAAGCAAAAAATCTGAGTTGTTGAACCTGCCATAACTGCGTATGTAGGACCGCAAGTGCGGCACCACAGAAGCGGTATGAGGACCGCAGGTGCGATCTGAGGCCCAAGTGAAGCTAGTCGCAGATGCGGCCTAAGAACCGCAGAAGCGGGTCGCATCTGCGAGAATAGGGTCGCAGGTGCAACTTATGGCTGTTTAATGAAAAGTCGCAGGCGCGGATAAAAGGCCGTAGAAGCTGGACCGCAGGTGCGGTAGGGCCCTCGCAGGGGCGAAAATCGCTGGGCAGAAAAAGGGAAAAATGAGGGTTTGAACTCATAACTTGGAAAAACGATTTGGAGCTCGGTTGAGGGCGATTTCTCAAGGGTTTTTGAAGGAAAAATATTGGGTAACGATTTCTATCTTGATTTTGATACTACAACTATAATCTATTGTTGTTTTCCTCTTCTAATTAAGGAAATTGGGGTAAAATTTAGAAAATGGGATAAAGGTTCCCCAATTGAAATTCGAGTTTTGAGTGAAATTTTGACGTCAAATTTTGGTGATTTTTGTTCGAGTGTGTTCGTGAGTGATCAGTGGTTCTGAATTTGTAAATTTTATCCAATTCTGAGACATGGGCCCAGGGGAATTTTTGAGCGATTTTTGTAATTTCGTGTGTTATCTTCGAATTAATTAGTTAAATTAGTTACTTGAAGTTATATTTACATTATGCAATTAATTTGAATAGATTTGGGCCATTTGGAGTCGGGTACTTGTGGCAAGAACGTGATTTCGAGTTGATTGAGCTAGTTCGAGGTAAGTGGCTTGCCTAACCTTGCGTGGGGGAACTCCCCTTAGGATTTGGTATTGTTATTATATGAGTACCGTGTACATGAGGTGACGAGTGCGTACACGTGCTAATTATTGAAAAATCCCGTTTTCATTAAGTTAATACCTATGTTTTCTTGTAATTGAGCGATACACGCACTTGAAACATCTTGCTTAGTTTTGGAAAAAGCATGCTTATGTGATTTAATTGTCTTATCTGCTTTAATTGCCTACTTGTACTCTGTGCAACATGTTAGAGTAGAAATTCCTATTTAATTCTCGAATAGAACTGTAAATTCTTCTGAGATTGTTGTGTGTTTACTTTGGGACTATGGGACGATATCCCGGGAGATCCCCCTGCATATTTACTTTGGGATTACGGATCGGTATTCCGGGAGATCCCCCTGCATCCCCCCCCCGCATATTATGTTTGGAACTACCGGACAACACCCGATAGATTTTCTATACTGGATATTTACTTTGGGACTATGAATTGGTATTCCGGGAGTTTCCCCTGCATATTTATGATTGGGACTACGGGACGATATCTCGATAGATCCTCTGTACATTTACGTTTGGGACTATGTGACGATATACTGGGAGATCCCCCGTTGCTATCTATGCATACTCAGTATATTCTGTCTGTGATTTACTCTTTATCAACTGTTAGTGTCTTAAATTATACCGTCGTACTTCTTACTATTTTACCTCGTTTTATATATATACATAACCGGTAGGGCCCTAACCTTCCTCATCACTACTTGACCGAGGTTAGGCTTGACACTTACTGGGTACTGCTATGGTTTACTCATGCCCTTTCCTACACATGTTTTATGTGTGCAAATGTAGGTTCTTTGGATCAACCATATTATCAGTGAGGCGAGGCGATCTTCAGAGACTTCGAGGTATATCTGCCGCATCCACAAACCGAGGACTCCCTCTCTATTCTCTATTTTAGCTATATCCCTTATGTATTTTCCTTTGATTAGACATTCTGGAGTTAGAACACTATGTAGTACCTACAACTTGTGATTTCATGAGATTCAGGGTTTTGGGAGTTGATTCAGTTTGAGAGTGTGTATTTGTATATGTCGAGCGGCATCTTAGACGTTTTTATTATGTTTTATCTGCAGTTTTTGCTAGTTTTATCTTTTGTTCCCTTTTTCCGCAAATTGTTAGGCTTACCTAGTCGTGGAGACTAGGTGCCGTTACGATAGTTCACAGAGGGTGAACTTGGGTCGTGACATGCAACTCTTTGTGAAGGTGGATCACGTTCAGATCACCTTGTGGAACATTAGCCCAGGATTGCCACGCCAATGATATTTACGCCATTTCATCCAAGATCTCACACGCCTCCACATAAGGTGTAGTCTTGAAGTTCCTACCGATAAGTTGATTCACTACACATTGGTTGGTTCTATTAATCCCACAATAGAAAGTTTGTTGAATCATATTCTTCGTCATATCGTTGTTGGGACATTCTTTAACCATTGTTCTATACCGTTCCCATATCTCGTGTGATGGCTCATTTGTCACTTGCTTGAATGCCAAAATCTCATCCCGAAGTGTAGCCATGTGTCCCAGAGAGAAGAATTTAGAAATAAACTTTTCCGCTAACTCATCCCAAGTATGAATGGAATGGTTTGGTAAGCATTCCAACCAATCTAAAGCTTTCCCCCATTGAGAGAAGGGAACAGCCTTAGCCTCAATGCATCCTCGGAGACATTTGTTTGTTTGCTCCCAACAAGTGTCCACAAACCCTTTCAAATGTTTGTATGCATTTTGACTTGGAGAACCAGTGAAGAAACCTCGTTGCTCTAGCAAAGTGAGCATCACATTGGTGATTTGAAAGTTTTCCGCCCTAATACGGGAAGGGACTGTTGCACAAGCATATCATTCATTGTGTAACACCCGGTGTAGAGCTGCTCGTGATGGAGGTGGGGGTAGAACATGGACATTGTCATGAGGCACTCGACCTCTTCTATTGGCTTGAGGTTCAAGAGGAACCTCATCAACTTGGTCATCCTCGACGTCCACATCCCCCAAAGCAATATTTCCGAGCTTATTGTTTGCTGCCATACCTACAATTTATCAAACAAGTTAGTAACACGGAAGGAAAAAAGATATTCCAAAAACACACCCAAATATATAGCTAACACCGATTTTTAACTCCCTGACAATGACGCCAAAAATTGATCACGTCCAAAGCACACCTCAAAAGAGATAAGAGTCGGGGTCGAATCCACTAGGAGCTAAGATGAGAGTTAGGGGTATATATTTCAAATGAGCAATTGGATTATTTAGATTGCACTTCCACAAAAAGAATTTGTTTACTATTTCTAATGTTAGTCTAATGATTGCAAAATAAAGAACGAAGACTAGAAATAATTGTTCTTACTATTTTTCCAAACCGATAAAAAGCCTAGGACTATGACCATGACCTAGGTGTTTGCCTAATGGGATAAATACTTTAATACTTGTTGTGTTGATTGGGGTGTATTATAGCCCTCAACTCTAAATTACACACTCAATACATCTCAGTCAAAGAGTGGCTTTGCCCAATTTGGCTTTCTCAAGACCAAATGGATATCACCCAAAACAGTTGATAAGAGTTCAAGTCGAATATTTACTATCTCTAGGCCGAACTTTTTAATTAGGCTAATCAATCTCTGAATTGACTCAATTCCTTGTTAGCTAAGTTATCCTAGAATAGGTCTCTCTTTCTCAAGTATTGACTAAGTCAAATAGGCATGAATCAATATTTGCAGCCATTAATTTTAAAATTGAAGCATGAACTAAGCTAAATAATCAACACCTAATCATAAACATGCATAAAATTAATCACACGTAAGGTTTACACACTAGGGTTGGGTCATAACCCTAGTAAAAATCTAGCTACTTGTAGTAGGTTTAAAGAAAAGTTAATAAAACTCATAATGGAAAATTAAAATGATGAATTCTAATAATAAAATCTTCAAATAAGGTAAAACTTCCTAAAATAGCAAAGAGAAATGGCTACAGCAACTTCAGATGTTCAATCTTGACCTAATTTTGTGAAACTCATATATTTATACAAGGCTGAAAACCTCGAATATAAATGTCCCTCGGGAGGTTCTGCGGTCACACAATTCCATGTGCGGTCTGTAGATTTTTTCATCTGGCAGGAAGTGGAGTTTTGCGGCCGCACATTTCTGCATTGCGGCCGTGAGGAAATCTTCTGCGGTCTGCAATATTAGGACTACATCCGTAAGGCAACTTTGCTGCGGCTCATACGATTATGATTGCGGCCGCAAGGCAACCTTTTTGCAGTTGCACAATTCTTGTGCGATCCGCAATTCACAGAGGCTCTGGATTTGGTCTTTTTGCAAACTCTACGATCTTCGACTCTTAGCCCAGCTTTGCAGTTGCACAATTCATGTACGGTCTGCACTTTGCACACATTTCTGCTAAATTCTTCCTCTTGGTTTGCGGCAGTAGAGGAATTCACAGAATTCCTCCTGCGGACCGCACATTTGTGCTTCTTCTCCCTTTATTACCTTGTGCTTCAGAATACTCCTTTTTGAGTCGGATTTCATCTCGGAAGATCAACTTCCATCATTCCTGTAATTTTGCACAATTTTATTAGTTTCAGGAATACAATTCAATGCTTTTAGACTAAAACAAAAGCTAAAATGCGCTAATAAGCAGTCAAAATCCTCCACTTATCACAGATCCCGTGAAGTTCGTGATGACTCGACCTGTTCTTTCAGCCTAGCAAGGTGGTCCATATTGTTTAACCAATATGAGATTACATACACACCTCAAAAGGTTGAGAAAGAACAAGCACAACTAATTTTCTAGATGATCACTGATGAGTATCTGCCATGTATATAATTTAAACTCGTACTCTGCCAAATAATAGTATAGAAAGATATCGAACCCACAGAGTTTGGTTTATCTATTCTACAGACGTTTCTTATTTTAATTACTATTTGAGAAAACCAGAAAGAGTGAGTGGTGAATTAACAAACTAAAATTTCATGAATAGAGAAATAGAAAATATTTTATTTTTCACAAATGTAATAAAAAGGTGTTGGGATACTGACTTCACTCAATATTTTAATTATATAGTAGATATACTTATTCTTCAATTTCTATTTCTCAAAAATATATAAATGCTTCTCACGATAACATTTGTCTATCATTAATTAAGTTGAACAATTAATTACATTCTTCCCGGTTGTATAAATTAATCGTCAAAATAATAATATTACAAAGTCGAAAATATATACTTGAACTAAAACATGCTCTTTTTAGTAAGTCCCTTTCGATTTTCCTACTTGTTATAACTGATTGCTACAATATTCGCCTCTTTCGATTACAAATAAGTGTAAAATCAATTTTAACATATAAGAGCTAGATGTCACTAAATAAAAGGTAATATCTATCAATACCAAAATTTAATATATTACTTCTTCCGCCTATTTCGATTAAAGAATTATTAAGAAGTTAATATGTCATACGAAATAGATAGATGTTCACAATTTAAATGACACCTAACTATAAAGCAGATAAAATTTAAATAAAAAGCTTCGGCTCAGGCATGTGAAATTGAGGAATAATTTACTATTATATAAAAATATTAAGATCTGTCGTTCTCCCAACACATGATAAGTTACTCCATACTGCAGCTAGTGTTAATACCCAATTTTTTCCTGTATATTTTCAATATGCAAAATACCTTCAAAATAGCATATATGCATATATAAGCATGTCCAAGGTTTTTATTATTTTTTCCATAATTTTAAGGTTTTAAATTGATTCATTTTCTCCCTTTTTATCCATAAAATCCCAAATAATTATTTCCAAAATGATTGTTTTGATAATTCCTCTATTGGATTTCTATATTTATGCCAAAATATGGCTAAAGTAACTTTTACATATTTTTATAATTATATTTGGTATTTTAAAGCTAAATTGCACATAATTGCAATACTAGCCCTTTTTAGATTTAATTATGTTTTATACGCATAAAATTGAATCCTGTATTTTTAATTTGTTAGATATGTATTATAAATCCCTTTAGCCCTTTAAATTAGTTTTCAGAAACTATTTACTATTTTTATAAATTAAATAGGGAAAAATGGCTATTTAAAATATAGCCAAATTGGCTTTCAATTTTAGCCTAAATCAAACGGACCCCAACCCAATTGAAAAGGCCACCGGACCCAAGCCCAAACCCAAGCCATACCCGACCCACCTACCCCATTCAATCTTGACCGTTGATCATTCAGAGCAACGGTCCCCATTCCCCCTTCCTAAATTAAACCCAAACAACTCCTTTCCCCCCGAACCCTCTCATTCTTCATTCACTCAACTGACTCTCATCTCTCTCTCTCTCTCTCTCTCTCTCTCTCTCTGGTTCTCTCTAGACCTTCTCCCCTCCCCTCCTCTCCGATGAACCTAATCCACCTTCTCCGGCTATCTCCTTGCCTGAATCCATGGTGGTCTCACCACCTACCAGCCTTATGGCTCTCTCTTGAACATGTGTCATCGTTTTGAGGCCTTTAAGTGAACCAGAGGTGGTTCACTCACCTTCCATGGTTTCCCATGCCATTTTTCGGCTATCCACGTCCGTTCGAGTAATATCTGTGACTTTTCCGGCTAAACCGGTAACTTTTCAAGGTTTTCTCACCTTCTCTGGGTTCTCCAAAACCCTAACTTTAAAGATTTTCCAATTTTCTTTCAGATCTGTCTTAGATCCGTGTATATTATGAACCTTTTGGTGTTTTCCTCAAAGGTTTTTCCGATTTTTTCAAAGTGACTCTTCGTCTTCAAGATTAGGGTTTCTTAACCTCTTTTAAGAAGACTTCTCCTCTGATTTTCAGTATTGTCATATGAGTTTACTATGTTTAAATGGTTTATTTATGTTTTCTTCTACCTGATTCATCACGATGAAAACCCTATCTATTTTGGTTCTATCCGGGGTTTTGGAACTGTCTTTGTTTATTTGATTTGTATGCATACCTATTTCGATTGAGTTCTTTATGGTTAGATCCTTTTCTTTGTTTATCTTAACTGATTCTAAGTTCTCACCACTTTTTAACCCAACTCTGTTAAAACCCTAATTTCTTAAAGATTTCTTCACTTGCTACTGTGAGTTTTAAAGACTCTCTTTACTTGTTTCTGTGTATTGGCCTGATCTTCTTTACCTATTAGGTTGGTTTTTCACTCTGGTTCTATGTGTTAGCCATGACTACTTGACTTTGTTGATTGCCATGCTTCGAGTGGGTTCTTTTTACTACTGAGTCCTTAGCCTACTCATGTCACTTCTGTATGTTTGTGTTCATCTAGTTTGCTTCTTTTGTTAATATGGCTGACCTTGCATGTCTGATACGCCTGTTCATTCCTCTATATTTATATGTCAAAGTGTAGAATTATGACCTCCTCTTGATTGATCCTGATTTCATTAAGTTACGGTTTGATTGCAAGGTTTTCTCATAAACCCTTAAAATTTCACTCGTTTGTTTAAGTTGATTGATTCCATTCCTTCATTTGCCGTGATGCTTCATTCTTTCTGAATCCTTTCCCCAAATCAGTGTATTCTGTACTTAGACTCAATCATATGCCCTATACTTTTACTACCACTTATATGGTAAAAAACAATCTTTCTCAAACTGATTTTCTTTCCTTAATTATCCTGTTAGTATCCGTTTGAGTTGTAATTCCTTGATTAAAAGGAAGTATTTGTATTAATTGGATTATAATTGTGATTACTGCCATAATTATGCTAAACCTTTACTTGTTACCTTATTTTCTACTTATTTTCAAAGCTATAAATACCCTAAGTCTTTCATTAACAAGACACGAACTTGGATTTCAAAAACCCCTCTCTTACTTAAAAATTTTGTGCTATTCTACTACTATTGGCCGACTGCAAGCCAAGGCTAATCATCTGTAAGCCTTGGTTCTTTCATTTGTTTACCTCTATCTTCACTGGTATGTCCTAGTTCAATTTAAAGCCTCAACAACAATATGTTTTTATTCCTGCTTCAATTTCTTTTACTTCTAGCCTGCTTTTACTTGTGGTTTTGTTGTGAAGCATGCTGACATGAATCCCCTCCCTTTAAATTCATGTGATTCAAGTATGCTTGGATGATTGAATTTTCTTACCTACTGTGTATTTACCATCTTGTGAATCCCAAATCCCCTATCCCCCCTCTATGTGTTTTATGGCTAGTTTGTGATTATGACAAAGTCCAACTATCTCTGAGCATATCCCTACCAATCCTAATATTCCTGCTGAGGTCAGGTGTCTGTAGTCAATATATATGTATCCCCAAATCCCTTTTTACCCCATATGTGATTACTGAATTTATTCATTTGCTGTGTGTGGTCTTACCTTGAAGTATTTGAACTCTATCTTATTAATACATTTTCTTTCAACCCTTTCTATTACTGATTGCTTTCAAAATGGACATGTCAGTCCAGTTTTTAAACAAACTCCTTTCAAACATGTGTCCTGCACTTTCACTATACTCTTAGACCACTATGTTCTTCCCCTTTTGTGTGAGCCTTGCCTTGGGACCCTTGATCTCCCTATGAACTTGGACACATGAAAGCTGGCCTTTCCACACTGCACTTACTCTGTCTTGGCTATGAAATCTTGGTGTGAGCACTGCCCGGGATCCCTTGAGGTCCTTAGGGAACTCTGACACACTTAGATGTGAGGAAAAGCTATGAAACAATCTTGGCACTTGGGGTGATTGATTATATAACTCAGAGAGTAAGTCCTAATCAGGCTTCCTATAGTGTAACTTCTTATTTTTATTATATAATTCATTTCAATGTTGGTCTGTAATAACTTATTGTAAATCAGTATTGGGGTTGGCTAGTGAAAAAGAACGGGGTAGATATGCATGCTATAGTCATTAAGGGTAGAAAACATGTTATTAGGTTTATGTTCCTAATTGCACAATAGAAACCATGCTTAGGATTCATACATGCATTAGAAATCATGCTCTTAGGTTTCTTGTTTATTGTTTCAGCATGTGTACCCTTACAAAATCATGTGCTAAAGTATGCTAATAATTAGCACTTTACTATTATGTTCTATGCTGCCATGTGCATTTAGAAATCATGCTCTTAGGAAATTCTGCAATCCTGCCATGTGCATTTAGAAATCCTGCTCTAGGAATTCTACATCATGAGTTTTATACATACATCTTAGATACCATGTATTAGGATCTCATTCGCACTTGCATTCACACTTAGTGTAAACTGCTGATTATAAAAGAGGTAAAAACAGCTTCACACTTGATTATCCTGTTTAAAAAACTGGGGAAAACCTCTGCATTCGTATCAACTAGAACAACATGCTCTTAGGGTAAAATAATTTCCACACTATTTTAATAACTCGGAATAACTGTTGTACATCACTTTACACCTAGGCAAGCCTTAGGTAACTGCTTAAATAAAAATAGAATTGTCCTTGTTTAACTGTCAGTATGTTAAAATCAGTAGGCAAACCCGATTCAGACTTCTTTTCTGAGGCATGTAATAAATCTAATTCTGCTGTAGTCACTTAGATACCATGCTTTAGAATTCTAAATTCAAACCTTATCTGTGTATGAGTCATGCTGTCTATATGTACTACCTGTGGAGGTATACTTGAGCCTTTCGTTTGTCTTCTATGCTCCCTTTAAATGCAGTCCTATGTGTTCTTGTTTGTCGCCTAGCATTTTGCCTTTAAATCTGAGGGTCTGCCTAGAACCTCCCTCATAGGATAGAAGTCCTAAATTCCTCCAAGACTGGTAGGAAGGGACGGGTAACAACATGCAATGGGGTTCGATACCAACCTTCAATTTAATCACCTTCATGGGATGGGAAATGGTAGATATGGATACGATGACCGGTGCGTTAATACCACGTGTAGCTCCTCTTTGAGGAGTGTCATACCGGGTATTGCATTGACGTGATCCATATTACAAGCAAACCTAGGACACCCCTTTACATTCATAAGCATGTTTTAGATTGTAATTCTTTTCAAAATTTTGCTTTTGGCTAATTGTTTTTCGAAAACTTGTGTATTTAAACTCAAATCCCTTACTATTTGAGCCATACTTATTTATTTGCTAATTGTACAAATTCACAAAACTGTCTGGCCGGGAACCACACTAGTGAATCCTGAGGGGTGCCTAACACCTTTCCTTAGGATAATTTCAAGCACTTACCCTATCTCTGGTTACCAAACATAGTTATGAATGAACCCCATTGGTGCCCTAACGCACCTTAAAAATCGTTAGGTGACGACTCTCCAAAATGCAAACTCCCTTCCCAAAAGGAAAGAGTTGTTCCATACCAAAATGTCACGAACTCGATTCCGCGGAAGGAAAAAGGGGGTGCGACAACTAGTACTACTAATGAAAATATTCTTGTCCATTAGATAAGAAAATAGAAAAAAATATTCAGAAAGAATAATTACCCCTATTTAATCAAAAGCAGGATATAGAGTAATTTTCAAAGCTAAAATTTATTAGGAACTAGAAACAAAATACACAGTAATGACTGGACAAAAATTCAAAGAACTGAACAATAAACTGAAATGAAAAGGAAAAACTCTAAAATGGATTCAATTGTGTAACGACCCAAAATCTGACCCGATCATGATGGCACCTATCGTGGAACTAGGCCAGCTACTTATTCCAATTTTCCATTTTACCCAATTTATTTACTTAGAAAAACATCAATTTTTAAACAAAAATCCAATAATAAAAGATAGAAGTATCAAAACAGCGGAAAGAAGTACAACCCCGACCTCAAGTGTCACTAGTCATGAGCAAACTAATACAACTGTCTGAAATACAAATCTAGAATATTCTGAATACATCCAATAAGTAAAGCTAGAGGAAGATAGGGAAGGAGAAGGCGGAACTGCGGTTGCCAAGCAGCTACCTCGCAATTTCCGGTGGAAGTCCGTTGTCACGACCCAAAACCGACCCGGTTGTGATGGCGCCTATCGTGAAACTAGGCCAGCCCACACAACTCCCGAATCAACCATTTTCCCAATAAAAGTTATTTTTATACCATTTATAAACAATAATTCTCATAATGAAATTTTAAAGAAAAGTGCGAAATAATTACACAAGCCCGACATCGGGGTGTCACTAGTCATGAGTATCTACCGAGGTCCGAGTACAACAAGTGTCTAAAAATGTACTAAATACAGTAATAAAAATGAGAGGAAGGAAGCAGTGCTGCGAACGTCGTGCTGCCACCTTGCTAACACTGATGACTCCACGTCTGAGCAATCAACACCCGCTACCAGGTTCCGAAATACCTGAATCTGCACACGAGGTGCATAGAGTAATGTGAGTACTCCAACCCAGTAAGTAATAAGAGTAAATAAAGACTGAGTAGTCGGAAACGATGAATCCACATTATGATAAACTTAGTAAGCACAACAAACTTTCAAATCAGAATACGAGTCAATCGTCTCATTTAAAATCCAGCTTTTGGTAAAAATCATTTGAAGATGCTTTCCAACAGTTTCAATAGAGGTTCAATACAATTTATAATTAAAGAGATGAAAATCATAATCGCCCCCTCGGGCAAAACATAGTTCGTATACAGCCCCTCGAGCAAAACAGGAATCATAAACACCTCATATCATAAAAATCTCAGTGGAAATAACAAAGCCAAATCAGTGATTAAATTCCGAACATCTCATAAAAACTCCAGCTTAAATGAAAGTTGTTTAAAGGATTTTGTTCAACATTTTCAACAGAGGCTCAGTATAAAGAGGAGTGGAAACAACAATTTCATAAAAACAAGCCCCTCGGGCAAAGCATCAGTCATATATGTATACAGCCCCTCGGGCAAACTTCTCAGTCACTCGAGACTCAAATCTCATCAATTAGTGCTCACACTCAGCACTCACACTCAATAAGTACCATATAGTAACCGCTACAACGCGCAGTCCGATCCAGATATCGCTGCGGCATGCAGCCCGATCCATAAATATATTCATATATATATATATATATATATATATATTGATGTGGCGTGCAACCCGATCCATATATATATATATATATATATATATATATATATATATATATTGATGCGGCGTGCAACCCGATCCATAAATATATAATCCTCACAACCAGGCCCTCGGCTTCTCTCAGTCATTAACCTCACAATTAGACCCTCGGTCTATCTCAGTCATCAACCTCACAATCTAGCCCTCGATATAACATGGAACTCAGCCCAAACAATTTTCACATTTTAAGAAGTAAAGTGATAAAACCAAATTAAACAATAAACAGGTAAAACATGACTGAGGATATGCTTTCAAAATAAATAGAGTGAGGAAAAATAGTGAAAATGCCCCTAAGGATCTCACAGGTCGGCACAAGGCCCGAAACATGGCATACATCCCAAAATATAATATTAATCTCTAAAATATGGAATATCATAAGATTTCAAATCAAATACGCGACTTAACAGTCGTACGGGGCGGACCAAGTCACAATCCCTAACGGTGCACGACTCTACGCTCGTCATCTAGCATGTGTGTCACCTCAAAGTAGCACAACGATGTGAACTTCGGGGTTTCATACCCTCAGGACAACATTTACAATCATTACTTACCTCGATGCCTTTTCCCTCACGAATCGACCTCCGGATGCTCCAAATCTAGCCATAATCAGTACATAACCATTAAAATGTGCTAAGGAGACAAAGCCTACTCGAAAATATCTAATTTACATAAAACAAATCCCGAAATTGCTCAAACCTGGCCCCCGGGCCCACGTCTTGAAATCCAATAAAAGTCACATCAATAGAATCCCCATCCTCTTAAGAGTTCATACATATCGAAAGTACCAAAATCCACATATAAACGGCCCCTCAAATCCCAAATCCTAGGTCTCTAATTACAAGCCCTAGTTTTTTAATGCTAGGCTTAAATTCCATGATTAATTAGGTAGAATTCACACAAGAATCGAGTATTGAGTTCAAAAATCTTACCTCCACGTGTTATCTCTTGAATCCCTCTTCAAATTCTCTCAAAAAGCTCCAAAATTGCCAAAAAATGGTAAACGTTATCCCCAAAATTGCGAAAAAGACGACTATTTAAACATTCTGCCCAGGCCTCATTTCCTTCTTCACGAACGCGGTCAACGCCTCGCGTTCACAAAGCCCAAAATAACATTAACCAAAATCTCCTCTTCGCGATCATGACCTGCCCATCGCGAACGCGATACTTCCTCAGAAAACTCTTCGCGAACGCACCACTTCACCCGCGAACGCGATGAATAACTTGACCTCTGAGCACTTTCCTCTATGCGAACGCGGAGCTTCACTCGCAAACGCGATGACCAAACACTCAGTCGAGCGAATGTGGATCCTTCCTCGCAAACATGAAGGCTAAAATTCCAGCCTTCACCAACTAACCCTTCGCGAACGCGAAGGACTAACTCTCTGCGACACTTCAGTTGTTTTTCTGTAATTCCAAACATCATGAAATGGTCCGATTGACCACCCGAAACTCACCCGAGGCCCTCGGGACCTCAACAAAACATGCTAACATATCCCATAACTTCATTCAAACTTGTCCCAACCTTTGGAATACTCAAAACAACATCGAAATACCAAATTTGCATCGAATTCAAGCCTAAGAATTCCAAAATCTTCTAAATTACGCTTTTGATAAAAAACCCAACCAAACCTCATCCGAATGACCTAAAATTTTGCACACACATCCTAAATGATACAACGGAGCTACTTCCACTTCCGGAATTCCATTCCGACCCCTATTTCAAAATCTCACCTATCAATTGGAAAACGCCAAAATCTCAATTTCGCCAATTCAAGCTTAAACCTTCCACGGACTTCCAAAATGCATTTCGATCACGCTCCTAAGTCCCAAATCACCTAACAGCGCTAACCAAATCATAAAATTTACAATCCGAGGTCATCTACTAACAAGTCAAAACTTGGTCAAACCTTTCAAATTTTAAGCTTCGAATTGAGAACTGTTCTTTCAAATTCATTCCGATTATCCAGAAAACCAAAACCAACAATTTAGATAAGTTATGATACATCACACGAGGCAAGTCATGCCCGAGAACTGGCAATCGAAGTGCAAAAGCTCAAAACGACCGGTCGGGTCATTATATCCTCCCCCACTTAAACATACGTTCGTCCTCGAACGTGCCCAGAGTTGTTCCAAAAGCCAACCAATCACTGAATAACCTTACCATGCACATACCCGAGGGTGATCCTACATCACCCTATCTCATATAGGTCCGATAACGCAATGTAACTGAAATTTCACAATCCAACCTAGCCCATAAACCTTAGAACCACATTTCCACTACCGAAATCATCCACAAGATCAAAATCTCACATCTATACTTTGAATAAGCCCGAACAACTGTAATAACCCATACCTGCAACCTCAGGTGCAATTACATGATATACCACATAACTCAAACACTTGTAGAGATAACTTCTAATCAGAGCAGCTGCGCACAACAACCGAATATTGATAGAAAGCCTCTTATCAACTAAAGTCTCATTTTAACACTTTCATATACTACCACTGATAAATGAAACACGCAGTAAGCCATAACTATTTCTCAGATCAACCATTCATGAAGCCACTTCTCCTTTGGCAAAGACCATAGCAAATTTCTGAGCCGAACCTCGATATTATCCTTCCAACATGCTGAAATCGAATCCATTTGTATTCATTGAGGATCCCAACAATCTCATCTAATCCAACACAATTACTCTCGTGACATGACACATCAATACAGGCTAAAGCCGCAACTTGTGCAATCCGCGCACCAATAAGCAACAATCCGAACATACTCAAACCATGAAAATGACTCAAATGAGAGTTGTATCGCAAGCTTACTACTACCACCACACACAATGCTGAGAACCCGTCACACATCATAGAAACAAAACACACAAATCTAACACGCATGATCATACCTCCACATAGCTTCTCTCCAATGCGCGACCTCATCCAAACACTAGTCCACATGAAACACCTTAAGTCACTATGCTCAAAATCAACAACCGTGCGCAATATGATGTCTAAAGCCAAAGCAATCATCATAACCACCACGAAGCAATTACATAACACCACACAACTCAAACGGACATAACCGATACGCCATTGACCGAGCAATATCCAGTACTCTTCCCGCTCGAATTCCACTGAGATGCCCCAATAACACCGCACCACATGTGCCTATAACCAACAAATCCTAACGTCTCACAACACGGAAAGATAACTCATAGATCCCCCTGATTACTAATAGCTCGATAACAACCGAATCAACACATCCCTTATCAATAGCAACTCAAAGTCCACAAAGCCGTCTCGATGCAGAACACACATCTATATAGGTCTACCAATGAACCACACATCAACTCTAGTCACCCACGACAGATAAATAACCCTCTGAAGGTTCACAATGACTGAATCATAGCACATACTATCATCTGACTAACTTACCCATATCTTTACAGTCCACAACCACGAGCTAACCTGTTTACAAGAACTTCCAGCCTCCAAGTCCATAAAGCACACGAGTTACCATATCTGATCCCAATTTTGCCGCTCGAATATACAACACACCTCTAATACTCGATCATCCCAAGAGAGGTACACCTATGATTCTTCTGTGCCACCAAGAAACCTCGAATATCATCAGACAATCAGACAAGATAGTGCCGTAGTACCAATAGAGCATCCATAACTCAAACACATCGCCCTATCTGAAATGTATACCCTCATCAAGCCACACCAATCAGTGATCTCATTTATCTAGTCACCTGAAGCTGCCCATGCTATCTAAGAATTTGTGACCTTACTTTCAAATCTGAACCGTGACCCTACACATGCAAATCTCAATCCTACACAACATATCGCATAAACCAAACCATCCTAGGATAACCACGAGAACTTCATATCCCTTCCGGGCCACAAGCAACTATGTACTCCACTAGCCAAGAACTTCCCATTGATCCCATCTAGAAGAAAATCACTATACATCCCATGCTCCTCACGCCAATAGGAAAAATATACCTCTCTAATTGTGGTGGAAACCATCTAGAGCTCTTCGAATCCCATTTGCACAACACTAAATCGTCAGCACTAAATCCATCTAACTCAACCGAGCTACGCAGGTCACTAAACCCAAGAGAATTATCGCGAAACACATGTAGAAACTCATTACCTCATAAGTACCCAAAGAACTCATCATATCCTTTCCCCTGCCGAGCCGACCTACTACCAAGTTATCCCATCTATACAAGCCCCTCTGAATTTACCTTAGACTTGATACTTATTCCTGCTATCACATCACAATCCTCGACCCGGACTCGCCACACGAGACTCGAGCATAACACCACACCGTCTAAGGCTCATAAGCCACTGAATACTCTCTTAAATATTCCCATAAGAACCACGTTCAAAATATCTAACTTGAAGAGACTTCTTGCGAATTCCAAGTCATTACCTTCACCTTCCTAATATTGATATATATATAGACTCCCATAATTGATATAGAAATGCCACAAGTCTTGACACCCTCCAATAAAAAACTCAGTTTCTAGCCATATATACAACTTGAAAATATCTAATTATCACATGTAAAATCTTGAACACATTAGAACCATTCTCGAGATTCATTCACTCTACTCAAACTGCAATTAGCCTGATCAAACGAACCGAACAACCTGTTCCTCAATAGCACTCCAACACCGCAGAGTGTAACCTCATCCTAAAACAACCAAGCAGCTTCCTGCTCTATGCACCGAGCATCCTTTACCAACAACAACTCAAGACATTATGTTATTCTCACACACCTATGAAGCATATTATAACCTTTGTCAAGAATTTTCCTTTACTCGAGTCATCTTCGGTCTCAAACTCCGTAGGCCATAACTGATTCTCCCGTACGCCTCAACTGGTACCAACATTGCACATAACCGAGCAGTCAACTAATCAATAGGAGACTCCCCCACTTGGCTCGAAGCCATAGATCAAACACACACGATAACTCATAACGCATATGCTCTATTGCTGCCATAGTACCAAAGTGAGATTAAACTCCATACCTTATGGCTCGTGGAACACAGACCATTTAGTACTTTAAACCTTCTGTAAATCTCACATTCACCCTTGTAACAGTCAAGCCCACTCTCTTAAGCGACCCAAATTTAAATTTCAACACATATAATTCACTTGTAAATGAGATCTTCTAACAGACAACATAAGGATCACGCAACTTCAGAACACTCCGCAGGAGGTAACCCACCTGCTTTACCTCAAACTAACATTTCTATATACCTTCCACCGTCATAGACATTACGCAGTCACTTGATCATACTGAGTCAGATCTCATACCGCAATATGAAATTTACTTCACTCCCAACTAGGACATATGAAAAGATTCTTCACACACCCATAACTTGGGGTTATACATCCAATCACGATGGAAATCAAACACCAAATAGTCCTGGCTACCCCAAAGCAGACCCTTCTCGCCTTATTCGATTCATATGAACACATCTTGTAGTCATATCACCCTCATCACACAGCTATCCAGTCATTACTTCCCTTAACAAGGATACAACAGAACATATAGATCCAGAAACACGCCCTCACGCAATCAACAGCTTAGGGCTCAAGCTATAGGCAAAAATCTGGCCCCAAGTCTTTCAGACTGGCCCAACATCAACACACAAAGATCACATCTCGCCCCTCGATCAGGGAATCACAAGCCATCGATGCATAACTGATATTGAGCGCTCATGCGCGCATACGAATGCGTGGAAGGAATTCAAATGGTTACACTCCAAGCTGAATCAAAGACGTACGATAAGAATTCAAGAATGTGAAGTTTTTACTAAAGGTTTTGTAGCCTCTCGAGGATAAATACAGATTTCTCCGTACCGATCTGCGAGACTCTACTAAACCTGCTCATGACTCGTGAGACCTATGTAACATAGGATCTAATACCAACTTGTCATGACCCAAACCCGACCCGGTCGTGATGGCACTTATCATGAAACTAGGCCAGCCGACACAACTCCTGAATCAACCATTTTTCTAATAAAAGTTTTTTATACCATTTATAAACAATAATTCTCATAATGAAATTTTAAAGAAAAGTGCAGAATAATTACACAAGCCCGACATCAGGGTTTTACTAGTCATGAACATCTACCAAGGTTTGAGTACAATAAGAGTCTAAAAATGTACTAAATAGAGTAATAAAAATGAGAGGAAGGAAGCAGTGCTGCGAACATTGTTCAGCCACCTTGCTAAATCTGATGACTCCGCGTCTGAGCAATCAACACCCGCTACCAAGTTTTGAAATACCTAAATCTGCACATGAGGTGCAGGGAGTAATGTGAGTACTCCAACCTAGTAAGTAATAAGAGTAAATAAAGACAGAGTAGTAGGAAATGATGAATCTACATTATGATAAACTCAATAAGCACAACAAGCTTTTAAATCAGAATACGAGTCAATCGTCTCATTTAAAATCCAGCTTTTGGTAAAAATCATTTGAAGATGCTTTCCAACAGTTTCAATAGAGGTTTAATACAATTTATAATTAAAGAGATGAAAATCATAATCGGCCCCTCGGACAAAACATAGTTCGTATACAGCCCCTCGGGCAAAACAGGAATCATAAGCACCTCATATCTTAAAAATCTCAGTGGAAATAACAAAGCCAAATCAGTGCTTAAATTCCGAACATCTCATAAAAACTCCAGCTTAAATGAATGTTATTTAAAAGCATTTGTTCAACATTTCTAATAGAGGCTCAGTATAAAGAGGAGTGGAAACAACAATTTCATAAAAATAAGCCCCTCGGGCAAAGCATCACTCATATATGTATACAGCCCCTCGGGAAAGCCTCTCAGTCACTCGAGACTCAACTCTCACCAATCAGTGCTCACACTCAGCACTCACACTCAGCACTCATACTCAATAAGTACCATATAGTAATCGCTCCTACAGCCCAACGCTATATCGCTGCGGCGTGCAACCCGATCCATAAATATATAATCTTCACAACTAGACCCTCGGTCTCCCTCAGTCATTAACCTCACAATCAGACCCTAGGTCTATCTCAGTCATCAACCTCACAATTAGACCCTCGGTCTATCTCAGTCATCAACCTCACAATCACTCGGACCATCAGTAAAACAGGGAACTCAGCCCAAACAGTTTTCACATTTTAAGAAGTAAAGTGATAAAACCAGATTAAACAATAAACAGGTAAAACATGACTGAGGATATGCTTTCAAAACAAATAGAGTGAGGAAAAATAGTGAAAATATCCCTAAGAGTCTCAACAGGTCGGCAAAAGGCCCCAAATATGGCATACATCCCACAAATATAATATCAATCTCTAAAATATGACATATCACAAGATTTCAAATCAAATATGCGACTTAAAAGTCGTACGGGACGGAGCAAGTCACAATCCCCAATGGTGCACGACTCCACGCTCGTCATCTAGCATGTGCGTCACCTCAAAGTAGCACAACGATGTGAAATCCGGGGTTTCATACCCTCAGGACAACATTACAATCATTATTTACCTTGATCCGGTCCAAACTCTAGCCCGCGATGCCTTTTCCCTCACGAATCGACCTTCGGATGCTCCAAATCTAGCCATAATCAGTACATAACCATTAAAATGTGCTAAGGAGAAAAAGCCCACTCGAAAATATCCAATCTACATAAAGAAATCCCGAAATTGCTCAAACCCGGCCCTCGGGACCACGTCTCGTAACCCGATAAAAGTCACATCAATAAAATCCCTATCCTCTTATGAGTTCATACATATCGAAAGTACCAAAATCCAACTACAAACGACCCCTCAAATCCCAAATTCTAGGTCTCCAATTACAAGCCCTAGTTTTTCAATACTAGACTTAAATTCCATGATTAATTAGGTAGAATTCACACAAGAATCGAGTATTGAGTTCAAAATTTTTACCTTCAGGTGTTATCTCTTGAATCCGTCTTCACATCCTCTCAAAAAGCTCCAAAGTCGCCCAAAAATGGTGAAAGTTAGCCCAAAAATCACGGACAAGACGACTATTTAAACATTCTGCCCAGGCCTCATTTCCTTCTTCGCGAACGCAGTAAACGCCTCGCGTTCGCGAAGCACAAAATAACATTGACCAAAAACTCCTCTTCGCGATCGCGACCTGCCCATCGCGAACGTGATGCTTCCTCAGACAGCTCTTCGCCAACACACCCCTTCACCAGCGAACACGATGAATAACTTGACCTCAAACCCAGCTGACCACTTTCCTCTACGCGATCGCGGAGCTTCACTTGCGAACGCAATGACCAAACACTCAGCCCTTCGTGAACGCGGAGCCTTCCTCACGAACATGAAGGCTAAAATTCCAGCCTTCACCAACTAACCCTTCGCGAACGCGACGACCTACTCGCGAATGCGAATGTCTAACTCTCTGCAACACTTCAGCTGTTTTTCTGCAATTCCAAACAACATAAAATGGTCTGATTGACCACCCGAAACTCACCCGAGGCCCTCGGGACCTTAACCAAACATGCCAACATATCCCATAACATCATTCAAACTTGTCCCAACCTTCAGAACACTCAAACCAACATCGAAACACCAAATTTGCATCGGGTTCAAGCCTAGGAATTCCAAATCTTCTAAATTACGCTTTTGATAAAAAACCCAACCAAACCTCGTCCGAATGACCTGAAATTTTGCACACACATCCCAAATGATACAACGGAGCTACTTCCACTTCCGGAATTCCATTCTGACCCTTATTTCAAAATCTCACCTATCAACCGGAAAACGCAAAAATCTCAATTTCGCCAATTCAAGCCTAAACCTTCCACAGACTTCTAAAATGCATTCCGATCACTCTCCTAAGTCCCAAATCACCTGATGGAGCTAACCAAATCATAAAAATTTCAATCCGAGGTCATCTACTAACAAGTCAAAACTTGGTCAAACCTTTCAAATTTTAAGCTTCAAATTGAGAACTGTTCTTCCAAATTCATTCCGATTACCCTGAAAACCAAAGACAACAATTTAAATAAGTTATGATACATCACATGGGGCAAGTCATTCCTGAGAACTGGCAAGAGAAGTACAAAAGCTCAAAACAACCGGTCGGGCCGTTACATCCGCACAAAAAAGATCAGCAACCCGCTACCGTGACCAGATACACCTGGATGTGCACACAAGGTGCAGGGGTAACGTGAGTACACCAACTTAGTAAGTAACAAGTCCAACCTGTGGACTGATAGGTAGTGACAGACCAAACCTCAATAGGCAAATAGCAATTAACAGAACAGAAATATAGACATGCTTACAGTTCATGTAAAACTCAACAGTAATAGATGCAACTGATCAGTAAAAAGAGTTCAAAACTCATAGATTTCATATATGTACCAATGCACACTAGTATGATCAATGTTCCACAACCTCCACTCACAAGTGCTCAACCACTCGGTACTGTATATGGCCATCTGGCCCAGGGAAGGTCCATCCCAGAATATATATCACTGACTGCATCATTCAGTACCAAGGACACAAGCCGATCCAGCGTCTCGGAGAAGATCCATCTCCCGGTATAGTACTTCGGACAAGATCCATGTCCAGGGAAGATCTATCCCTCAATATAATCATCTACTACGCTCACTGGGGTGTAAAGACTCCTGAGGGGCTTCTCTTAGCCTAAGCACTATATCAATGCCAGTGAAGGTATGATCAATATCGTTGCTGCGGCTTGCAGCCCGATCCCATACTGTCAATCAATATTCGGCTCTCAGCCTCACTCAGTCAATACTCTCCAGTCTCACACACGGGCTAAAATGTCATAATACAAGCCTGAACAATGAAATGATATGTCAAATAGCAATAATCAAGACTGAGGCATGATATAATATGCATGAACATGGCTGAGTATAGAATATACATGACTCTAATGATATGATAGCAAAAAACGACCTATCGGGTCTCAACAGTGTTGGCGTAAAGCCTTAACATGATAATTAACATGATTTGCATCTTATCAACTTGATCACATGATTACAACACAGATATCAACATAAAAGAGTAGCTAAGCAGTGCCATGGAATGATCCAAGCCGCATTTCTCACTATGCACGCCCACACGCCCGTCACTTGGCATAGTGTCACCTTCATAATAGTCATAGAACACATCGTTCGGGGTTTCAAACCCGCAAAACCAAGGTTGGAAGCGTTACTTACATCAAGTCAAGCCAAAACTCTAGCCCACGATGCCTTTTCCTCTTCAATCGGCCTCCGAATGCAACGAATCTAACCAAAAGCAGTTCATAACCATCAATATACGCTAAAGGAGTGAAACCCATACCAAATTACAACACAAAATCCGAAATTGACCAAACCCAACCCTCGGGCCCACATCTCGGAATTCGACAAATTTTACATCAATAAAATCCTTATCTCGCCACGAGTTCATTCACACCAAAAGTACCAAAATTGGACCTCAAATAGTCCCTCAAATCACCACTCAAAGCTCTCCAATTAACCAAGCCCTAACCCTCAATTTACCATTGATTTTCCCTTAAATTTTATGCTAACAACGATAAAAATCACCATAATAACGAGCTTAGGAACCAATGGCCTTACTTCAATGAATCCCTCTGAAAATCTCCCTTGAAATGGCTCCCAAAAGCTTCACCCCGAATGAAATATTGAGAAAAATGGCCAAAAATTGCGAAGGGTGTAATTTACACCTTCTGACCTAGGGATTCCGTACTTGCGGTCATTTCCCGCTTCTGCGGTCTAGCCCACCGCACCTTCGGTTTTCACTTAAAGGTCTGGGACCGCACCTGCGATCAATATCTCGCACATGCGCCATCGCAGATGCGTCCAAACATCAACTTCTGCGGCTCCACCTGACTCACCTATTGGCCGCTTTTGCGGCTTGCTTCCGCATCTGCGGGAATCGCTCCTGCGGCCTCATAACTGCAGATGCGGTTGTGACATCAACCATAAAACTTCAGCTGCAAACTCTCAATTCCTAACCTTCCGTCAACCACCCGAAATCACCCGAGGCACCCGGGACCTCAACAAAAAGCACAAACAAGTCACATATCACTATCCAAATTTATACCAATCTTCAAAACACCTCAAATAATATCGAATCAACCAAATTGCATTGGATTCAAGCCTAAGATTCTAAAAATCTTCCGAATTCTGCTTTTGATCAAAAAGTCTATCAAACCACGTTCGAATGACCTAAAATTTTACACACACATCCCAAATGACACAACAGACCTACTGCAACTCTCAGAATTCCATTCCGACCCCTATATCAAAATCTCACCTATCAACCGGAAAACACCAAAATTTCAATTTCGCCAATTCAAGCCTAAATTTACTCCGGACCTCCAAATCCCATTCCAATCACGCTCCTCAATCCCAAATCATATCTCGAAGCTATCCGAACCATCGTAATTCACATCCGAGCCCTTATTCACATAAGTCAACATCCAGTTGACTTTTCCAACTTAAGCTTACTCAAAAGAGACTAAGTATCTCAAACCTTACCAAACCTTTCCGAACCCTAACCAATCAAACCGATAACATATAATACAGCTGAACAAGACAATAAGAAGTAGAAATGGGGAAAACGGAGCGGTAACTCATGAAACGACCGGTCGGGTCGTTACAAATTGTCCGCTGAGCTCTCCTTTACTCGACGCCCTTTCCGAATTTCTGAGACGTCCATTTTATAACCACTCCATAACTAGTTATGCTTTGGTTATGAGTTCCGTTGTGGGTTGATTATGAATCTTGGTTATGGATCAGTTATGGGTCTGTTATGAAAGTCCCGATCCGTACATTGTCTTCTAGGTGCCTTGTTTATTCACTCCATCACAGCTTACTCTTCTCCTTTGGTGTGCTATTTCTAAAAATCTTCCTTGATTCTGCATCACTTGCTTTGTAGTCTTTCCTACATAATTTACTAAAAATTAGGGAAGAATATGATAATTTCTTTATTTTTACAGAGAAAATTATATATTAAAAATTAAGTAAAATACACTTATCAATTCTCCCTCACTTAAACATTTGCTCGTCCTCGAGGAAAGACTATACAATAAAGAAGAAATATATTTTTTAGGAATATAAATCTATACACTCATAACTTAGCAAAAACTAATGACTTCACTTAGAGATTTTAGTTCCTTTGAACTTTGTATAACTTGCTTTGTCTATATTTCCATTTTTACTCTGTAAGTATCACTGTTAGTTATCTTTGTATTTAAAAAGAATCAAGACTTCGTGAAATCAATTATTTACAATAAATCATAGGTTTGCCTTTCTTGTCAATCTCCACGAATGTAGATCAATACTAACTTTAGAATCTCTTAGGACTTTTATTGACTTGTAATGTTGGATTGAGGGCTTGGTAGGATACAAGAATATTTATAGTGACTTATCTCTTTGCTAGCTTGATTTTATAAGCTTGATGATTTTTGCATATGAATTTAAACTCACGAGGGTTATACTTAATATAAACCCTCTTTGCAATATTATCTATAGATATTCCGTTTTTTCAATTTTTTTCCTTTCTTTTTATACTTTTGTTTTTCTTATGTACAAGTTTTCATTGTTCAATACTCATTACCATAGCTAGGAAAAAGTACAAATGGGTTTTTAAAAAAAATCTCAATTTTTTTTTTTGTGTGGGGCTCCTGGTGATGAGGTTTGAAAGAAGAAAGTAATAGTAATAAAGCTCAAACAAATTTGGATACTGAGGATATATTTTAGTTGGTGGTTATAAAGAAAGGGTCAATCGGTTCAAAGATAGCCTAATTCATTTTTCAAAATTAGCATTGTTTTAGAATTTCGCCTTGACCAACAATGGAGGCAAGTTCTAGTTATTGCTTTGTCTTAATTCACATTTGTCTTATTATTATTTTTCAAAGATTTTATCACAGTAGGATACTTACATTTGCAAAAAGAACCATAAAATTAGAAGTTTTTAATGCTCAATGGACTTAAAATATTCTAGATGTGTTGTCAAAAGTTTATTGAAAGTAATTCATGTATAAATTATATAATATTCTTAAAGTTATTTCCTTTTAAGTGAAAATTTAAGTAGTAAAGATGACAAAGCTGTGCTTTTTTTAAAGGAATAAAAACTAATTTCTTTCATCTTCAACCAACAAAGTACGATAATATATGTGCTTTGAAAATTCCATGGAAAAGTTTGGATTCTTTTGCATTGGACTTCATTATAATTCAATCAACAGGTTAATCAAAAAGATACTACCTGTTATCAACCCAAAGTTTCTTCATCCTTCAACTCGCAAAAACATAACTAGGCATTATACCAACTAGCTGTGATGACACCTAACTCAACTTGCTAGGTAAGTCAGTTAATAATAAATCAGTTCAAATAAATTTATTAAAAGAAGAATAGTAATACAACTGAACTATTATACAAAAGAATTCCTAATGACTGGTAGTGCTAATCAGATTTTGGATTTTTACAAGACTGAATTAAAATAATTACAACATCTGTTTGAAATGTAAATGAACAGAACTCGAATCTAATGCTACCAAGGACAAGTGATATTAATAACTGGAATGCAGATACATCTTCAGATCCAGCTCCTGCCGTACGCAACAACATCAACGTCCAACACCTGCACGCAAGGTACAAAAGTATAGTATGAATACAACCGACCCCATGTACTCAATAAGTAACAAACCTAAACTCAGGTTGAAAGTAGTGACGAGCTGGGACAAGGGTCAGAGTCCAACTCCAATAAAAAACAATAGTTTATAACAAGATAATAAAAATAGTGCAAGAAAAATAACTCAGAGGTATGATGCTCAGCTAGTTCACAGTTACGGGAAAATAGGCATGTTTTTCAAAGATGTCCGTAAAGCTCAATTCCTTTCACCAAATAACCAAAAATATGAGTAAGTTTGAAAATTGTAACAATAATTAAGATGTTTCATTTTCAGATAGCATGAGGAAAGTATATCTCTATACCTATATATTGATAAACAAGTGAAATCATAAATGTCAACAAAAGGTAGCATGAAGAAATGCATCTCTATGCATGTATCTCAAATATACATGTCAAAATGCAATGCATCTTAGTAATGAACTCATGTACTCACACTTTCAGAGTACTCAATCTCACTGTCTCGTATTCTCACTCATCATTCTCAATAATCAACACACTCAGTCACTCAGTACTGTACAGGGCAGATCCCTCCCCCCTCCCCCCCAAACATAAATAAATCCAAGGCAGATTCAGCCCAATGTAAATAACTGCTAGCATTGCGCCCACTGTGGATGTGCAGGCACCGGAGGGGCCGCTCCAGCCCAAGCGCTATAATAAGCCAAATCCTGGTATGAATCAATAAAGCTTGCTGCAGCGTGCAACCCGATCCTATAAATATTACTCACCACAGGCCCTCGGCCTCACTCAGTCATCAATCTCTCTAGTCTCTTGGGCTCACAACACTCATGCTAAGCAGCACTAATCAATAATACGGGATGTGACAACATACGATAACAGAGACTGAGATATGATATGTAATGTGAATGCGACTGAGTACATAACTGCAATCAAACAAATAACTCAATAGAAAAGAACGACTACTGTGGGTCCCACTAGTACCATCATATAGCCTAATCATGATTTCTAGCATAAATTACAGCTCAGGTTCTCTAACACATAGAGTACAGTGAAAATATTCAGATAAGATAGCTACACAGCCCCATAAATAGACTAAATCACCATTTCTACGGTGCACGCCCATACGCCCGTCACCTAGCATGTGCATCACCTCAACATCAATCACATAACACAAATTTCGGGGTTTCATACCCTCATCACCAAGTTTAGAAGTGCTACTTACCTCGAACAAGCCAAATCTAAAATAAAGCAAACCAAACGATGCTCCAAAAATATCATTCCACGCGTACTAACCTCCGAATGACTCAAAACTAGCCAAAAGTAATTCAGTAACATCAAATAATGCTAAAGGAAATAACTCCAAATGATAAAGGTCGAATCTTTAATCAAAAGCCCAAAATCGACCAAAAGGTCAAACCTGGGCCCGTACCTCGGAACCCGACAAAACTCACAAAATCCGACAATCTATTCAATTACGAGTTCAACCATACTAGTTTCACTCAAATCTAACTCCGAATCACTGCTCAAAACTCGAAAATTGACTTTATGATATTTTTGACAAACCCCTCCAATTTCTCTTTTGAAATCATCAACCAAAAACCAAAAATGAGGATAGATTCATGAAATATAATCAAAACCAAGTAGAGAAAACTTATCCAATCCATGTGTTGAAAATCGCTTCAATCCGAGCTCCATAGCTCCAAATATGCTCAAAGGTCTGAAACCTTCGAAATAGAGTACTTTATAATCACTGGGGGAATCAACAAATCTCGATGCTACATATCACATTTCTTGTACGTTGAAGTTTCGTCTTTAGTTAATTGACATAGACTCGGGGATGAGATTGTTTTGAGATTATAAAATTTATGCTATTTATATCAAGCAACAAGTAAGTGCCGTGAAGAAAAATGATAAACTAATCAAAGAAAATGAGTTTCGTTGAAGGTTATCGATTTGGGATAAATTACGGGCCGAGCGATAATACTCGATATTTATGGACTAGTACCACACAAAGTACCATATGACCATGATAGTATGACGTAAAAGGGGTATTAAAAATAAGTAGTAGTTTAAGTAATTTGAGACAATTCTTAATTATATGGGTAATTGATTAATTATCGGGTAACATGATATTACCTAATTAACTAGTGAGTTTGGGATAAGATTAAAACCCCACTCTAACCCCACGTGGCAGCAAGCCACTAACAAAATAAATGACTCTTAATCATATTAGATTAGGTGGCAACCAATTCCAAGATAAGCCATGTAATTAGTAAAAGCTACAAATCTTTTAACAATCAAAAGATACTTATCTTCCAATATTAGGAATTATTAAATCCTAGAAGGTTACATATCTTTGAATATGAACAATTCAAAGATACACATCTTTGAACGATTAAGAGGATAACAAAGAACTCTACATGTGGGAAATCTGAAGCTAACGGAGAAGGCAACCGGCAGTTAACGTAGAAGGGTACGGATCTTCAATAAATCAAACAGAGATTTTGCAATATTAAGGGAGTACGGTGTAATCCTTCGCAAGAATATCATACGGATTTTTTCCTACTCCGGATATGTTAAGGCTACGACCTTCTTTCATTTTGGCATGATCTTGTAATTACACGAGTCTGATAACGAGGCATAAAGAAAAATTCATATCTCGGAATTTATGTATATTTTCCTAGTCTCGTAAGTTGTATTCTCCTTCTCGGGACTTCATATTCAATTGAGTATTTCCTTCTTCCAGTTAAGAGAGCAGAGAATCTATATATATATATATATAGTATTATAGTATTTTCATTACCATAGATCTATAATCGATGGGCATGCCTCTATTGGGCAACCTCTGATCAAATGGTAAGTTATATACTGAGCCTACTGTGGTCGAGCACCTATGAGCGAGTGCAGCATGGCCGAGATACAAAGCCTAGTATGGACGAGCGGCTATGTGCGAGCCTACTATGACAAAGCAGTTTTATATATATACCGAGCCTTATAGGGCCGGACAACTATTTTACTTGCTATATTGAGTGAGTTGAGTCAGTATCAGCCGGTAAGCATATTTTCAGATTATCTTTGACTTTCAGTTATTATATTATCAGTTCAGTTTCAGCTTTCAGCTATATTATTTCCTTGCATACTCGGTTCATTATTTCGTACTAATATCCCTTTTTCCGGGGGACGCTGCACTTCATGCGTGCAGTCCAGACAGACAGACGGGTAGACCTCTTCAGTAGGTGTTGCCCGAGTTCAACTTTATTGGTAAGCTCCACGTCCTTCAGAGTTTCCTAGTCTAGAAGTTTTGTGTACATCTTGTGTATATATGCATATAGGCTATGGGTAGGTTAGGGCCCTATTCCGATCACAGTACATCTATCAGTAGAGGCTTGTAGACATATCCTGTCAGTTTGTGCAGTATGTCTGGCTTGTAGGCCCAGTATGTATATTTTGTTGCTTGTCAGTTGTAGTAGTTATGACGGCCTTGCCGACCCAGCTTTATATTGACATTAGTCAGCGTTAGTTTCCATTCAGTTTTATATTTTGCTTCGCAAATTATCTTGTAATGTGGCCCATGGCCAAAGTATGACATTATATGTTCAGAGTCTCTTAGTCGCAAGTGGTATGCAAGGATAGGTGAGGCACCGAGTGCCGGTCTCGCCCCTAGGTTCGGGGCATGACAAAAGTGGTATCAAAGCAGTTCTGTCCTTGGGAGTCTACAAGTCATGTTTAGTAGGGTCTTGTTTATAGATGTGTGGTGCACTATATTATATAAGTAGGGGACTACAGGGCATTTAGGAGTTGGTTACCTTTCTTTCAAATCTAAATCGTGCTGTAGAACTGAGTTATATAAAATTTGAGTTAAAATTACTTGTTGTCGTTGCATGCACAGATGACGGTGACTAGGAAGACTACGGATAGCCAAAAGAGAGATGTAGTAGGTGAGGGGACTAGCAGGGTACCCCCAGTAGATGGGGCCCAATCTGATGCCCAGGAAGAGACCCCTACTCAGTCATTACCGGCTCCTCCCCCACCTGAGGAGATTCATAGGGAGACCGCACATCTAATTACCCCTCCGCTTCCATCAGATCAGGACTTGAGGGGTGCAATGCATTTGTTGACACAGTTTGTAGCTATCACACCTCCTTTTTACCACCCGAGGGGATATAAGGGAGTTTTCCAATTAAAGTGACAATAATCGAAGCGGGATTATTTATTTCAAATCAGAATCGCCACTTGGGATAATTTATGGTGTCCCAAGTCACCAGTTTAAAATCCCGAATTGAGGAAGATTGACTCCATTTTTTGGTTCGCGAATACAGAAGACTGGATAAGGAATTCTGTTAATCCGAGAGAAGGTGTTAGGCATTCCCGAGTTCCGTGGTTTTAGCACGGTCACTCAACTATTATTAATTGGCCTAATTATCTAACTTATTACATGTTTTAAAACCTACTGTGCATGTTTTAACTTTTAACCGCTTTTATTTATTTAAACAATTATGGAATTTGTTGAACAAGCCACTATGTTGTGCACTTGTTTGTTTTTGTACATGTCGAATCGTATCAGGGGAACCGTACACACAATCTACAACATGTGTATTTTAGTAAGGTTCGAAATTGGAGCCGGGTCACATGAAAGTCACACCCGGATTGGGGATTACGTATCACAACTATGTCACGGGAACCGTATCCATAACTATGATGATTTATTATATCGCGCCTAAAGCAAACTACGAATGTTCATAATTATTGGTTTTACTAAAACTAAGATTGTTTGTAAGGTCATAAACTAAGGAGTTATTTTTACAAGAAATGGGAATTTGATCACCACAAATTATTTAGGCTAATGGCCGAACTTATCTTACTATTATTAAACTCAAACACTGCCTTTGAAACAAGCTCTAGTTCCTCTGTTACGACATAATTTCAACATATCAAACCCATATCTTATACTATTAACAAACTATATTTTCCGAACATGTTACTACTAATTATCTTTACATTTCAACTAACACACAAAAGAGAAGAAACCAAATCATAAATATTTAAAACATTTCCGTAGACAGATATGCAGAATATTCAAAACTTAAGATCTAAAGATTGCATCAGGGAGTAAACGACCTTGTAATTGCGCCAACAAAATGGAGAAGGAAGGTTTAGAAGAGTCAAGTCATTGGATCCTTAGTTAAAATATATGACTGTATGTTGATTTCCTTTCTGTCTATCATGCTTTTCAATCTTGCCACAAAAAGAAAAATGCTTTTGTATCAAATGAAGTTTAAACTAGGAAGAAGTTCGACAAATATAACAATGTTAATACTGCCACAATTTATTCATGCATAACTCAAAATAATACAAAATAAATTTTGACATAAAGATCCAAATTTAAGAGTTCAAGAAATGGACCTTAGCTAAATGAGAACGATTCCTAATGCTCGGGCAAACCACGGACAAGACCATCAACCGAAAATCCGGCAACCTTGACTCTCAAATGGTGACAAACTCGAGCCAGCCCGTATTCTTTCAAAACTCAGACCACAAAACAGAATTTATGCTTCGTTTTTGGAAAATAGAGCAGAGTCGAGGTCTTCTTTTCCTTTCCTTTCTTTAGTCAGATTAAGTATATTCGAAGTTTTCGATTGAAACCACACAGTTCCGGCGAACAACGGTGGCCAGCAGTGGTCATTTTAATCTCTCTTACTCATTCATTTTTAGCTTCTATTTTTCATGTGTTGTCTCTGTTTTCAATCTCCTCCCATTTCTATTTGTGGGTATGGTTGATTTTTCGTTGGCTCTAGAGTGAAGGAGTGGTGGGGCGCCGACAACAATAGGTTTTTGGGCAGGGTGGATGTTGGATCTTGGGAGATGGAGATGGGAGGGTCATTTTTGGTGTTCTGCAGCTTTGTATATGTTCAAATTTTTGCTGGATTCTCCATTGGAAGAGCTCTGCTAAAAAGGGTCCAAAGATGGCTGAAGTTTTTGTTTTAGTCTAAGTCTCCCCTTTTTTGATTTTGGAATTAGGTATTATTTTATAGGGGATATGAATTAGGTTAGATCAATAGGGGAATGGGTATGGGCTCAATATTTTGGGCTTTCCAAATTGGGCCTTTTCAATTAAGACCAAACAAAATTAGACTCAAATTTCATGCTCTTTCCTCTAAAACAAGACCAAAAATACTACACCATTTACTAATTAATCCTACTTAAGTAAAATAACTATTAAAATAAAACTATCCATTAAAACAAACCTATTTTTGGTATTTTTTAAATATCATACTAAAAGATAAAAAATGGAAAAATCATTGTAAAATTAAGATAATCTTGGAACTATTTTTGTATTTTTGAATTGTATGTAAGGTAGATAAATTAAAAGTAACTAGATAAAAATATTAATTAGCTAAATAAAAGAATAATATTTTTTTTGTAATTTTCATTTTTGTGATAAAATAAAGTAAAAGAGTCAAAACTATTTAGAATAGCGATACTAAACCTAAACTAAATATTTACGCTAAAAATGTGTAAAACCTTGGGGAGGGTCAAAAATTACATGTCTACAGCTGCCCCTCTTTGATTGGAAATGCGAAGAGTTTTCAGGTAAAGAACGACGAGACAATTTTTTTTTTACCCGACCCTTATTTAAAGAGACCAAAAACTAAGAGAAAGGAGAATGTGACCGAGCCCTGGTATCTGAGCTGCCTACATATCCTTGGCTATAAAAGAATCAGTCCACATGTAGTTTAGAATTAGGAAGAGTGATGGAGTATACCGAGGTGGAGAGCCGATTGAGGTGTTGTTCCGTCGAAGTTCCGGTCCGCAGTCCTACTATTATATCAAAATAAAAAATGAAAAAGACTAACTAAGCCTATCAGCTACGAGTTACAATATTCCTATCTATGAGTCTTCTAAAGCTTGATCTTGGGTCTTGGTTAGTTTTCATGCAGACTCTAATCTGAATCTTGATGCTTGTTAGCTGAAAGTGTTAGTTCATTCTTCTACGGCTTCTTTGGATCAAGACCGGACACGCAATGCTCGTGACTTCAGCCATGTCTTGAGCAACTCACATCTTTCATCTGCTTCTGCATTTGGATTCACTTCCCTTTTTTTTCTTTTCTTTCTTTTTCTTGGATTGAGACTTCTTCTTTGGTCATCTCAAACCCCCGTGACTCGAGATAAAAACCTTATTCTTCAAGCAACTCGTGCTACCTCGGATTTGAAACTTCAAATGAATTCCCTTGTTTTCCAGGTGGGCACCTGCAACTTAGACTTTAAAATGAATTCCCTTATTTCTAGGTGGGCGCATGCAGCTTAACTTGAAATGAATTCCCCTATTTTCTAGCTGGGCGCCTGCAGCTTAACTTGAAATAAATTCCCTTGTTTTCCAGGTGGGCGCCTGAAACTTAAATTTGAGATGAATTCCCTTATTTTCCAGGTGGGCGTCTGCAACTTAAACTTGAAATAAATTCCCTTGTTTTCCTGTGGGCGCCAGATGCCAAAACTTGAAATGTATTCCCTTATTTTTCAGGTGGGCGCCTAATGCCAAAACTTGAAATGCATTCCCTTGTTTTCCAGGTGGGCGCCTGATGCCAAAACTTGAAGTGTTTTCCTTTGTTTTCCAGGTGGGCGCCTGATGCCAAAACTTGAAATGTATTCTCTTGTTTTCTAGATGGGCACCTGATGCGAAAACTTGAAATGTATTCCCTTGTTTTCTAGGTGGGTGCCTGATATCAAAACTTGAGATGTATTCCCTTGTTTTCCAAGTGGGCGCTTGCCATTACAACAAAATAGACAAAACAAAAGAAGCTTTATGTCCCAGTTTGGTACCGGGAACATCTGTGAGTGTTAATCGAATCATGTTATCCAAAAGAGCTCTAAGAATTTAAAAGTTAAATCCCATTATCCAGGAGGGCCTTGAAAACTAAAACGAAATCTCATCTTAAGAATGAAAATTTGAAAGCTAAATTCTATTTTCTAAAGGTAAAACTTGCACTAAATCTCATTATCTATGAGGGTCCTAAAACTTAAAACTAAATACCATTATCCAGGAGGGTCCTGACAACTTAAAACTATATCCCATTATGCAAGAGGGTCCTAAAAACTTGAAATTAAATCTCATTATGCAGGAGGGTCCTGAAAACTTGAACTTAAATCCCATTATCCGGGAAGGCCCTGAACTTAAGGAAAGCTAAAACTCTTCTGACTAGGGAGAATGCCTAGGAGGTACCGGTTCTTCTCGACTAGGGAAAATATGTAGGAGGTAAAAACCTTCTTAACTAGGGGAATGCCTAGCAAGTAAAACCTCCTCAAACAGCCTTTGTGCTGACAAAATGTGGGCACGACACTTGAAAAATTCAAGCTTCCAAGCTTTGATTTGGACATAGTCTTCGTCCCTGTTTCAAACAAAGAAAACTTGTAAGTTCAAATATGGTAGTTTGTTTGTGGCCTTGACTTTGAGGGCGATTGATCCTTCACTTCCCATGATAACTTTGATTTCAACTCCAAAGACCTTGCTTGTTTATTGACTAACCACTTTCTCTGTCACCCTTATCACAGAAAATATCTCTGATCCATTCAAACTCAACATCCTTTATCTATCGCATTGCTCATGAATTGACATATACCGAACCTTTGTATTTCACATGAATCCCAAAGAACGTTGATTGTTACCAACTAGGTGCGCATACTATTCTTTCCTGACGTATGCCACTTTGATGTGCTAGCCAGATTCCGTTTTGTGCAATTGGAAAGCTGGTGGCAAATTGTGAAGTCATTTCTCACTTGTTCTGACCAAACAGACTCAGGAAGAGGAAATAAATAAGACAAAAGGAATAGAGTAAAGGACAATCGAAAGAGATGATTCCTAACAAGAAAACTACAAAGTAGAAACTTATCAGATATAGAGACCAACTCTAATGACCATGATATGCACCTTTGGATTAAGTGGCCTAATCTGTCAAGCAAGTCTAATGTTTAACTCTTGTTGTACCTCTGAGTCGTGAAACTGGGCTTCAATGTTCTGATTATCCTATCTGATTCACGGTCCTTATTCAACTTGTAGTTCCCGAATGGGTTTTCACCATCAAGCCTCTCTCATTTTGTTCTTTCTCTCAACTTACCGTCGCCTTATGGTGCCTGTGAAGGTTTTCACCAATAAGACTCTCTCATTTTTTTCTTTTCTTTTTTTTCCTCTGATTCTGCAGATGACAAGGCATTAACCACGATAAAAATATCATATGCTCTTGGCATGTCTGACTCGACACTCTCAAAGATTATCTGGGAGGTCATTTGGTCTATAATGTGGCTTTTGGAAAGGGTTAGAAATAAAGGATATCATAAAGTCTCAAAATAACTAAGACAACACGGTTAATTTATCTACAACTTTTGGAATCCACTATAAAAACTTTGCCCCAATGTCTAAAACAAGGGAATTTGATTCTTCTTCTTTTTTTCTTTTTTTTTGAGATGAAATTTCTAAGAAAGACTACCCCACTCTCTACTTGGTGGGATTATGAAATATTTTATTTGGTGAGACCGAACCTTAAGGCTGCCTACGTATCTTGTGGTGATATGAATCAAGTCGAATGTAGTTCAAAGGGATGCTTTCTTTTCGTTGCTATTCTTCTTTTTTTCTTTTTTTCTTTTTCTTTTTCTTCTTTTTCTATTTTTTCCTTTTTGACTTTTCTTTTAGGACGAACTTTCTAAAATAAACCTACGGAGACATGAATTTTTTTTCTTTTCTTTTTATGACTCTGACTTGATTCCAAATAGGGGAGGTCAAGAAAATTAGCACAGACTCAAAAGGGGTACCGAATGGTACAAAGTATTTGGGTAGCTGAAAGAGTGCCTCCCAATCTCTGAAAAGGCCAAGCACAATACCTGCAACTTGAGGATGAAAATTGAAGATCATGCACAATATTTCTTTTGCAGCTTTGGCATTGATATCACTGATATGACTTCCACTTTTTAGTGCCTTGTTAAGTAGAAAACTCTCTTTGGGTGACTCCCTCTTCACAATGGATATCCTCTGTCAATTCGGAGCAAACTCTCTTGACTTTATCTTGTAAATTGAGGTGCACTTGAACATAAAAATTGCTCACTTCAAATTATCTGGGATGCACTCTCCTTTAACGACTTCTTGTCATCTTATTAACTTCCAAAATTATCTGCCCCAGTTTCACATAGTTCAGGCTTTAAATGATCTCAAAATGTCCAAATCTATGCTTATTCCCTCAAATGTCCCTATCATCTTCAAAATTATTTCATTTCTTTGTGATTAAACTAACTTTTAAGATCAAGCCTAGAATTATGCGTGCATTTCATGTCACTAGAGCCATCATGTAAAGAAATATAAAAGGAGAAGAGAACTAAACAAAAAATGACTAGAAATAACAAAAAACAAAAAATTGCATTAGATAGACAGTGAAAGGGTTTGAACAACGAAACAAGCGAACTAAACTGGGGTTACAACCTCGGAACAAACCTAGATAACACTAAATGAGTTACTAGGACTAAATGAACTAATCAAAATAAAAGGATAGAAGGGTTTGAGTCACAAGGCAACATCCGGATTACAACCCTGAAATAACCCGGACAACAGAAATGACAACAAAATAAACCACCAGGACTCCCCTGGCTAGCCAAGAAATGAGCATTTTTCCAATTACCAAGCTTGACATCTTAGCCACTGAGTTCCACATCAATTTACCAATACCATTACCAATTTCAATCACATTGACCTCATCAAATAGCTTTTGGGTCCCTTTTGCCAACTCGTTCATAAGATCAACTTTTGGAACTAAGACTGATAGCGCTGAAGACTTTGCGACAAGTGGCCCTCCAAGAAGTTCAGAAGAGGTCTCATATTCATTTTCAACACAAATCATTCCCACCATATGCGTCTCATTATGAACATGCAATGAACTTTGGCTAGTATCCGTTGCACCTAGATTTTGCACGGTAATGTCACCTGCATCAATAAGCTTTTGGAGTGCTCTTTTCAGATGCCAACATTTTTTTATACTGTGCACCGGGGGATTTGAGCAATATGCGCACCTATGAGAATAATCAAAATTCTCTGGAAGGGGGTTCAACATTTTTATCTGAATCGGCTTCAACATGCCCGATTGCCTCAATCTTTGGAACAAGCTGACATATGATTCTCCAATAGGAGTGAAAGACTTTTCTCTTTATTGCTGCCTTTTAATTTTGTACTCCGGCCTCGACTGGAACCTCTTACAGGCAGGTGGTTGATATGCTTGTAGAGGTGGGTAAGACATTTGTGGAGATGGTGCAAGCCATTATGGGTCTTGTAGATGTGGAGTATATGGCGGTGCATTGTGGATGGAGTACTAGGAAAGTGAGGTATGAATTTGGGGATTTTGTGGAGAGAAGTAGCATTGGGGAGGATTCTCTAGAGCACAGGGATATCCATGGGGTCGATATTGAGGCTGAAAGCATTGAGCAGGAATATCCACCGGATCCTGTCGTTGGCGTGGCTCAACAACATATTTTCTATTTCTCTTTCTTCCACCTAAACTTACTGAGATGTTCTGAATGTCTTCTGTAGTATCTTTCAATGCAGAATAACTCATGATTTTGCCTGACTCGATTATTTCCTCTACCATTTCCCCCATTTGTTCCACATCATTGAAAGGTTTGCCCATGGCTGAGATCAAATGCCTGAAGTAGGTGGGCTCCTGGGCTTGTAGGAAAATCTCAACCATTTCTTCTTCACCAACCGGGGGCTGACCCGAGCAGCTCGTTCCCTCCATCTGAGCCCAAACTCCCTAAAACTTTCCTCGGGTTTCTTTTCCATCTTAGACAGGAAGGAGCGGTTTGGGATAATGTCTAGATTGTACTGAAAGTATCGAACAAAATCTTGAGCCATGTCATCCCATGCATGCCACTTCTTGACATCTTGACGAGTATACCATTCCAATGCTACCCCACTCAAACTCTCACTGAAATACGCCATCAACAAATTATTTTTCCCGCCAACACTTTTCATTTCACTGCAATAACCCCTCAAATGGGCTACTGGATCTCCCCGCCCATCATACAAGTTAAACTTTGGCATTTTAAACCCTGCGGGCGGATAAACATCAGGGAACATACACAAGTCATTATAAGACACATTAATCTGATTTCCCCTGCCTTGCATGTTTTTAAGGATTGGTCTACACCTTTCAGCTTTCTAGATATCTCATCTCGCTCTTCTTTCCTTGTGAACTTTTCATTCTTAACATGAAGCTCAATTTGAGGGGTATCATCATATGAGTTCGAGACCTGGTGGGCTAGCTCTGGGGTAGTATTGGGCATCAAGGGGGTTGAATTGGTGTTCACTGTTGGACATGAGGAGAGGTTGTTGAGAAGTTGTGATCGTGGAGGTAGTGGATATGATAGGAGGGCTATTTTTGGGAAAGGTAGTTGAAGGACGAATGATGGAGCTACTAAGGAGGTTAGGAAAGCTATGATAAGCGGGAAAATCTGGAGAGTATGGTGGATGATCTGACACTATGTCTGGAGCTTGGGTAAGGGTAGCATCTAGGATGCTAGGTGGTGGCAGGGGTGGTGCCTTCCCAGCCATCCAAGCCTGATACATGTCGGTCATGTATTGTCTTAACATCCTTAAATCCTCAACCAACCCAAGGTCCTGTTCAACCAATTGCTTTCGGGTACCAGTATCAACCAACTCAACTCCATTGTCGTCTGCCGTTGTCTTTCGACTTTAAGTTGTAGGGAAGAGTTACCAGTTTAAGAATCACAAACCAACCACCCTCCTGCTATAATGAAGATAACAAAGGGGAACAAAATGAAGTCATCATGTTAGCGTTAGGGCATTTAACAACAAATAGTATCATATTATATGCAATGCACCTAGTCATAATTATCGGTTCTAAAATGATTTCGAGGGTACGAAGGTCATATGGCATCATCCCAATTTCACTCTTCTTGCCCAGTTTCCTTCTTCATTTTCCTTTCTAGCACCGTTTGGTTTTTTATTTCCTTTCTCCTCTTTTCTTTTGCTTATCGCTCTTTTCTTTCCTCTCATTCCTCACATCCCACAACTTCATTCTCTTTTTTTCTTTTTTTTTTCTTTTTTGTTTTTGTTTTTTTATGCTTTTTTATTTAATGATGATTTGGTCGAACCCTATATAGGTTGCCTACGTATCATGTCCCTTATGAATCAAACCAAGCGAAGTTCTGGAAAAGTAACTAAAAAAAATAAAAATCTTTTTGGATTATTCATTTACAACTTTTTCGATTTTCAATATAAAATAGGAAATACGATAACGGAAGACTTGACAAACTCAACTATACTATGACAAACTCTGACACCAACTAAAAGAATCAGTACTGCTGAATATGACTATAAAGTACAAGACTCCTGAATGCAACAATCCTGACTGTATGAGAAAACTAAAACTAAATAGAGTTAAAGACTTAGAACATTATGTGAGACATGATTGAAGCTATTTTTTAAAAATAGCCTATGTGGCCAAAAGGTTTCTAGAAATGCAAACTCAACAAAGGTGACCTATAAGACATGGACAAATTACTTTACAGAAATGACCCATTTTGTAGAAATGGCCTATGGGGACAACAAGATGGATAAGCATGCAAATTCAACACAATGGACCTTAAATAGAGAGAACATCTTGTTGTGGACTTAGAACTCTAAGACATGGGTCATTGAACCACTTTTGCAAAAATGACCCTATTTTGCAACAATGTCGATGTGGCCAAAAGCGACTAGACATGCAAATTCGACAAGGATGGGTCTTAAAGTAAAGATATACCTAATTGTAGATTCAAGACTCTCCAGATAATTAAACAAACCACTTTTGTGAAAATAGCCATATTTTGCAAAATGACCGATTTGGCCAAAAGTGGCTAGAGATGCAAGAATTGGTTACGACCCTCGAAGCCAAGAACTTAAGATTCAATAAGAAGAACGGGAACTATGTGGGTTGCCTACGTATCACGCCCCAAAAGACGAGAATCAGGTATGCGTATTTCGGGAAGATTGGATACATGCGAGAATTAAAAAAAACAACCAATTTAGAGAAAATATATCTTTTGTCTTTTGTTTTAAAAAATGATGAAACGTGTAAACTCTTTTTGGATTTTTTTCCCTCTATTTATTTATTTATTTGGAATATGATGGAAAAGTGCAAAATCTTTTTGGATTTTTCATGTTTTTTTTCTTAAAAAAAAGTGAAAGAAAAACATAATTGGGCCCTACTTACTTTATTTTTGTACACTTCACTCTCTTTTTCTCATTTATCCTCAAACCTCATTGGTCCGCCAAATGACCCCTTTTACCCTTGAAAATTGCAACATGTAGCACATAGGATGCATCAGGATGGTCTTTTATTTTCGGGTACACCTGTCCTAGACGGACTCAATCCCTATGTTGAGTCCCCAAAGTCAGATACACATGATGCAAACAAGAGTTCCTACTAAAGATCTAGCATGATGATGTGTTATTCTAGGTTTAAAACCTGGGTGTATTGTTCTAGACCTGGCTTACCCGAACAGACAACTCGAGCCCAGGGGGGGGAGGAGCTACGTACCGGGAACCAAAAGGCCATCCGGCTTTGTAACTTGTTCGAACCTCGTTCTAAATTAGGGTATGACACCAATAGAAAAGAAGTCACGTCAGCGTGCAATTCCCAGAAGATTAGAAGAGAAGGGTTTCGCAACAGTTTGTATACAGTTTAAATAATATCCAAGCGGTAAAAAGTGGCATTTAGCACATTAGGCCCAAACATGTAAAAATCAGATAATATATAAAAGACAAATATAAAAATTATTCTAAGCTCGAATTCTTGAACCCTGAACTAGAAGTTCTGGGTTCAACATCCCCAGTAGAGTCGCCAGAGCAGTCACACCTCCTTTTTACCACCCGAGGGGATATAAGGAAATTTTTCCAGTTAAAGTGACAATAATCAAAACGGGATTATTTATTCAAAATCAGAGTTGACACTTGGGATAATTTATAGTGTCCCAAATTACCGGTTTAAAATTCCGAATCGAGGAACATTGACTCTATTTTTTGGTCCGCGAACACAGAAGACCGGGTAAGGAATTCTGTTAACCCGAGAGAAGGTATTAGGCATTCTTGGGTTCCGTGGTTTTAGCACGGTCTCTCAACTATTATTAATTGGCCTAATTATCTGACTTATTACATGTTTTAAAACCTATTGTGCATGTTTTAACTTTTAACCACTTTCATTTATTTAAACAATTATGGAATTTGTTGAACAAGCCACGATGTCGTGCACTTATTTATTTTTGTACATGTTGCGAATCTTGTCACGAAAACCGTACCCATAATCTATAACATGTGTATTTTATTAAGGTTCGAAATTGGAGCCGAATCACATGAAATGCACACCGGAATTGGGGATTACATATCACATCACCAATGACAAAATGACAGCTTTAACTTTTTTCATTCTTGTCAAAATGAAAGTATTCTCAATGCTCCACACTCATGCATATATCTAGTGTATTAAGATGTACGCTATGTATGGACTGCGTATTTACAACTCCACTATTTGGGCAAACCAAAAGAATGTCAATTGAAACTTCCTTATGCCAAGACCTCTGCCTTTAAAACAAGCTCTAGTTCCTCTGTTACGACATAATTTCAACACATCAAACCCATATCTTATACTATCAACAAACTATATTTTTCGAACATATTACTACTAATTATCTTTACATTTCAACTAACACACAAAAGAGAAGAAACTAAATCATAATTATTTAAAACATTTCCTTAGACAAATATGCGGAATATTCAAAACTTAAGATCTAAAGATTGCATCAGGGAGCAAACGACCTTGTAATTGCGCCAACAAAATGGAGAAGGAAGGTTAAGAAGATTCAAGTCATTGGATCCTTAGTTAAAATATATGACTGTACATTGATTTCCTTTCTGTCTATCATGCTTTTCAATCTTGCCACAATAAGAAAAATGCTTCTGTATTAAATGAAGTTTAAACTAGGAAGAAGTTCGACTAGTGTAATAATGTTAATACTGCCACAATTTATTCATGCATAACTCAAAATAATACAAAATAAATTTTAACATAAAAATCCAAAATTTAAGAGTTCAAGAAATGGACCTTAGCTAAATGAGAACGATTCCTAATGCTCGGGCAAACCACGGACAAGGCCATCAACTGAAAATCCGGCAACCTCGACTCTCAAATGGTGACAAACTCAAGCCAGCCCGCAATCTTTCGGAACTCAGACCACAAAATAGAATTTATGCTTCATTTTCGGAAAATAGAACAGAGACGAGGTCTTCTTTTCCTTTCCTTTCTTTAGTCAGATTAAGCATATTCGAAGTTTTCGATTGAAACCATATAGTTCCGGCGAACAACGGTGGCCAGCAGTGGTCATTTTAATCTCTCTTACTCACTCATTTTTAGCTTCTATTTTTCATGTGTTGTCTCTATTTTCCGTCTCCTCCCATTTCTATGTGTGGGTATGGTTGATTTTTTGTTGGCTCTAGAGTGGAGAAGGGGTGGGGCGTCGACAACAGCAGGTTTCTAGGCGGGGTGGTTGTTGGGGCTTGGGAGATGGAGATGCGAGGGTCATTTTTGGTGTTCTACGGCTTTGTATATGTTTAAATATTTGCTGGATTCTCCATTGGAACTGGCATTGGAGCTATGCTAAAAAGGGTCCAAAGATGGCTGTCATTTTTGTTTTAGTCTAAGTCTCCCTCTTTTTGATTTTGGAATTAGGTATTATTTTATAGGGGTAGGAATTAGGTTAGGTCAAATGGGGAATGGGTATGAGCTCGATGTTTGGGCTATCTGAAATTGGGCCTTTTCAATTAAGAGCAAACAAAATTAGCCTCAAATTTCATGCCTTTTCTTCTAAAACAAGACCAAAAATACTACACCATTTACTAATTAATCCTACTTAAGTAAAATAACTATTAAAATAAAACTATCTGCTAAAACAAATCTATTTTTGGTATTTTTTAAATATCATACTAAAAGATAAAAAATGGAAAAATTATTATAAAATTAAGATAATATTCCTGGAACTATTTTTGTATTTTTGAATTTTATGTAAGGTAGATAAATTAAAAGTAACTAGATAAAAATATTAATTAGCTAAATAAAAGAAAAATATTTTTTTTGGTAATTTTTATTTTTGTGATAAAATAAAGTAAAAGAGTCAAAACTATTTAGAATAGCGATACTAAACCTAAACTAAATATTTACGCTAAAAATGTGTAAAACCTTGGGGAGGGGTCAAAAATTACATGTATACAGTAGCTATCCAGCAACAGGCTAGGGCATCTGCCAGTGCAGGACCTCTGGGGGGTCTGGGAGTTCAAAGGTCCGAGAGTTTATTTCTTTGAGTCCCCCAGAGTTCACTGGGATAGATCAGTGGGAGGACCCGTAGGATTTCATAGACAAGCTTCATAGGATCTTTTGGGTTATGCATGCCACGGAGAAAGAGGCAGTTGAGCTAGCATCTTTTCGACTCTGAGACATAGCCATCCTTTAGTACGAGGGATGGGAAAGGTCCAGGGGACGTGATGTACCTCCAGCTATTAGGGAGAATTTTTCAGATGCCTTCCTTGACCAGTACTTACCGCGGGAGATCCGACAGGCTCGAGTCGATTAGTTTCTAGCCCTCAAGCAGGGCAATATGAGTGTTTGGGAGTATAGTCTCCGTTTTGACTCATTGGCCAAATATGCACCATCCATAGTTGCTACTATACGGGACAAGATCCACAGGTTTATATTAGAGTTGGACCCAGAGTTGACCGAGGCATGTTCCACCACTACATTGTAGGATAGTATGGATATCTCCTGGATTCAGGCATTTGCCCAAAATATAGAAAGGGGTAGGCGTCAGTAGCAAGGTACGGAGAGGACTGAGTCAGGGCAACGTAAAAGGATGAGATTTTCCAGGTCTCAAGAGCGGTCTGAGGGTAGTTACCGTCCCTAGTACTTCGAACGGCCACCTAGGCCTCTACCACCTCAGCTACAGGGTTACAGGTATGACCGCTATACTCAGTTAGGGCCAGGTGAAAGCTCCCAGGCGTCAGGGTGGCAGCGACAATGAGGTTTGAGGGCAGACATGGCCATTTCTGCCGCGGTGTGCCATCTACAGTAGAGGACACTTGGGCAATGCCAAGCCAGTTCCGATGCTTGTTATACATGTGGACGTCCGGAGCATATGATGCGAGATTGTCCAAATAGAGATTTTGGGGGTATGGCACAACTAGCAAATTCAGCAAAAGGATCATCTATGTCTATGCATCCTTCAGGATGCGAGTCTCAGTCTTCGGCTGGTAGATGTCAAGGCAGAGGTAGAGGTTCCAGTTCAGGTGGTAACCAGAATCGTAGCTATTGATTAGCGGGTCGACAGGACCAGGAATCCTCACCAGATGTTGTGACAGGTATGTTGACCATTTTCTCTCACGATGTTTATGCCTTGATAGACACATGATCTACTTTATCGTGTATTACCCCATTTGCCGCGGGGAAGTTTGGTATAGTGCCTGAAATACTAAGTGGTCCTTTTATGGTATCTACACTGGTCGGAGAATCGATTATTGCTAGATGGGTTTACCGAGATTGTACGGTGTCAGTTTGTGGTCATCAAATCTCTGCCGACCTAGTTGAGCTAGAGATGTTGGATTTTGATGCTGTCATGGGCATGGACTAGTTGGCAGCTTGCTATGCCACAGTTGATTGTCAAGCAAAGATAGCTAGATTTCATTTTTCCGTTGAGCCAGTCCTTGAATGGGTAGGTAATACAGCTACACCCAGAGGTAGGTTTATTTCCTATCTGAAGGCGAGGAAGATGATCGCCAAAGGGCGAATTTATCATATTGTGTGAGTTAGAGATGCAGATGCTGAGATACCTACACTTTAGTCTATTCCAGTAGTCAAAAAGTGCACAGATGTATTCCCAGATGAACTTCCAGGTATTCCTCCAGAGCGAGAGATTAATTTTGGCATCGATTTGCTTCCGGGAACTCAACCAATATCCATCCCTCCATATAGAATGACACCTGCCGAATTGAAGGAGTTGAAGGAGCAGTTAAAAGATTTACTGGAGAAAGGTTTCATCAGACCCAGTACCTCACTTTGGGGTACACCGGTACTGTTTTTACGGAAGAAAGACGGCTCTCTGAGAATGTGTATCGATTATAGGCAACTGAATAAGGTAACTATTAAGAATAAGTATCCATTTCCAAGAATACATGAATTGTTTGATCAGTTGTAGGGAGCTAGATGCTTTTCAAAGATAGATTTGAGGTCAGGGTACCACCAGGTCAGAGTTCAGGAGAAAGATATTCCTAAGACAGCCTTCAGGACCCGATACGGCCACTTTGAGTTCCTGGTCATGTACTTTGGGTTGACAAATGCACCTGCCGTATTTATGGACTTGATGAATAGCCTATTTCGGCTATATTTAGATTTTTTTGTGATAGTCTTTATTGATGATATTCTGGTTTATTCATGTTCAGAGGATAAGCATGCGAACCACCTACGAGCAGTACTTCTAACCC